>NW_012116599.1:7482651-7503345 GCF_000951035.1 Colobus angolensis palliatus | reverse complement strand
TCTAATTGTAAAGTTTTGAGATTTTTTAGAAGACACCCTAAAGGGGAGTCTCTAGGTATTTTGGATTGGGGGTTTCCCATTGCCTTCCTCTCGCCTATAGGTGGAAATGGAAACCGAACTCTACCTGGCTACAAAGCGTCCTTTGGAGCCACTAGAGACCGGTGGGAGGCTCCTGGAGCCAGAATGGAGATTACCTCCAGGCGGACATCTCCGTCCTGGACGTGTCTCACACGGACTGGAATGGAGTTTCTTTGGGCAGATGTCTCTACCTTTGGGAACTGTCCTGTGGGTCACCTGGTGACCAAAAGAAAAACGTTGGGCCTGCACAGGACTTCTGGCCAAGGAATATGAGAGGGAGGCAAAAGGTACTCACCCCTAGGAGACTTGGAGGTGTGGAAAGCAATGTCTAGGTCCTGGTCCGTCCACAGCGTGGAAGGAGGAGGCTCCTCGGACCTTGGGGGGCCCTGAGGAGGGGTCTCCTCCCGGGTTTCGGCACCAACTGATTTGTTTTATGTGACCACCAGAGCAGGCGCCAGAGAAAAGGCAAGTAGGCAAGGTAAAAAGAAACTTTATTAGCTAGCCAATGTGAAGGAAGAAAGGGCGAAGTTCACCGGTCTCCAGCAGTGGAGGCCGAGGAAGTCGCTCTGGTGTTCTCGGGCAAGGTTCCTGGGTCCGCATATGAGGAGGGAGCCGAGGAAGTTCGTGCGGCGTGCCTGCCGGGAGCGGCTTTTATGTCTTGGGCCTGGGAGTGGGAGGGTGGTAGGCGGGATGCGGGCGGGTCGAGGGCTGTGCGGTGGGCGCAGTCAGGTAGGTTTCAGTTTCCTCGGTCGGATGTCATGCTGCGCCTGCACAGCCGACCTGTGCCTTTCCCGGGTTGGGGAAAGTTGGTGATGTAGAAGCCAAAAGTACGCCATCTTAGTCACCTTTGTTCTTTGTTTCCCTCTCCCTCCGTCCACACACCATGTAGGCAGAACTGTCCAAGCAGACACACATCTTGTTGCCCATCAGTGCCTTAAAATGGCTATTTGTAGATGACTTTTCCAAGACTTTTCCAAAACCTGCTAATACCAGCCAACCCTCCCCTCTGTCTCTCAGATTTGCTTCTTCCTGCTGCTTTCATCAAATGCTTCATCTGTATCCATGGCTTGAACTTTTTGCATCCTGTTGCAGCTAAATTCCCCAAGCACATCCAAGGCTGTGAGGGCCCTGATGTAAATGCTTGACAGTATGCAAAGACTTGAAGATCTATTCAGTCCTCTGGAACTAGAGCCTGCTGATACAATGGGAATAATTAAGTGCTGTAATAAGGTTGCCATTCCATGCCAAAAGCTGACAATGGTTTGAATTTACCATTTGGTGTAATACTGTTTAATGTATAACAGCACACGATTTGCCACTTGATTTTCACCGAACAGTAGACCTGCAATTACTCGGTTATTGACAGTTATTCCCATATTGACAATGCTATACTTCAAGCTTCTCAAACCCAGTTTCCCACACCACTAATTTATTACACATTTTCACTGAGCCCCAAATATTGTCATCTGTGTAGTACTATGGGATTTTCAAAAGAAATTGCACACACAATTTTATTTGATAGAATCATGGTGCAGAATCCATCAGAGAGACAGCAGGGAGGGCCAAAGCAAGTTGGCATCTAAGAGTAGCGTATTTGAAGAGTTTATGCGAGTGATTTGAAATAATCGTCTGTTATGGGTAAGAGCATACCTTGGCCCTGATATAGCTACATGAACTGAGCAAGTTACTCATCTCTGGGCCTGAGGCTGCTTGTGTATAACATGAAAGGAATAATGGTACCTAATCCATATAGGATTGTTGTGAAGATAAAATGTAGTCAGATTTAACCTATATACAGGCTCTAGCATAGTGCTTAGTACATAGAGTAAAATCAATGCTAGTCACAATTTTATTATAATTATTATTATTGAAAATTAGAACAGGAGATGTATTAGTCCATTTCACGCTGCTGATAAACACATACCGATACTGGGCAATTTACATAAGAAAGAGGTTTACTGGACTCATAAGAAAGAGGTTTATTGAACTTACAATTCAACATGGCTGGGGAGGCCTCACAATCATGGTGGAAGGCAAGGAGGAGCAAGTCACATCTTACGTGGAAGGCAGCAGGCAAAGAGAGAGCTTGTGCAGAAAACAGTCCTGCTTTTTAAAACCATCAGATCTCATGAGACCTGTTCACTATCACGAGAACAGTGTGGGAGAGACTCGCCCCCATGATTCAATCATCTCCCACCAGGTCCCTCCCACAACACGTGGGAATTATAGTATTTACAAGATGAGATTTGGATGGGGTAACAGAGCCAAGCCATATCAGAAGATTATTAGTAAAAAAAAAAAAAAAAACTTTTATGCAAGGTCTTTAAAGGGAAAATTTTTCCAAGTTACCGTTTATACCTGTGGTAGGATAGTAATTACTATCATATAATGTTTACTTTATGTTTACTTTGTAAAATATTTAGTTTCGTAAAATTTAGAAATAAAGAGTTTTTAAAGCTTATATTTTCTCTTTCAATCTAAACTTGCATGCTTCCATTTTATAAAATTTCTTCTAGTAAGAATCTTAGTAGATTAAGCAATCTATAGTATGAGCAGTTGGGAGTATTATTTCCGAAGGTAAAGTAGTTTGTGAGTAGTATTTGGTGAAAAGAAATCAGCTAAACTAATAAAGATTCTTGCTTTACAGAAACTGGTCAACGTTTCACCAGATCTTCCAAAACTTATCAGTTCCATGAATGTCCAACAACCAAAAGAAAATGAAATTGTCGTCCTAAGTGGATTAGCCTCTGGAAATCTCCAGGCAGATTTTGAAGTTTCACAGGTAAGACGTAAGTTCTTGATAAGCCATTCACTTAAATCTATAGTTAGCTCAGCACAGATCAGTGTAACCCCCAAATAAACGCTACACATAAGCTTCTGTAACAAGAATCAAAGTGTCTTTATATTTGAGAAAAGTCTGCATTTATGTTTCTCTTAAATACCACCACTTAGAGTTTGACAGAGCTTTTATTACATCAACTCCTAATTTCTATTGTCTTCTCAAATTCCTAAGTTGTATTTGAACTAGAACAGATAGAGTGGGCATTGGTTACTTAGCTTTGTTTTCTACAAATCTACTGGAAAAACGAAAACAGAACTGTCTCCTCTTTTAGGAGCAGTACCAAAATTCTATATCAGAATCCCACAGTATCATCTTCCAGATGTTATGTATTCCTTAGGAGGTACCAAACTAGCCAAGCTAGTAAATCCAGAATGGCAGCTTCAAGGATGGAAAGACAGTGTCTTGGGCCCAACGAATAAAATATCCCTCCTCCAAAACAAATGTTATTAAAAATAAAGCAGTAACTAAAATACTACTATTATCATTCAGTGCCCTCATGTGCACTCCTACTATATAAATCACTATAACATTATTTATTTAAAGACATGTAAGTAAAATTGTTTAATTAATTTATGAGAAAAATGCACATAAAGTATGTTACAGTGATATGTAACAGCTCCAGATTAAAATGATGAGCATTTGTTTTCCACAAATTGTTCTTCCTTGGGTTTTAATTTCGTTGTCCATTTTTAAAGTCTTCTTTTATCCTTCAACTCTTCAAAATATCAAAAAGCCCCAAAGTCTCCAAATTTCAAGAAACATAATACAGTGTGATAAATCAATTAATAAACGAGAAGGCTTTATTTCCAGGTAATCAGATCTCCCTGACTTTGTAGCTACTAACAAGATTTGTGTCCTATAAATTTTACATGAATCCTAGGTAATCTGTGGCTTGTCAATAAATTGTACATTATGTCATTGAGAGTGAAGACTTTATGCCCATTTTCTTTTTAGAATTCACATACTTTTTAAAAGCTGCCTCTGCATTATAGAACAATTTTCCTAGCTTTTGGCAAGTATAGGTATTACTGAGAAATTCCGGCTTTCTTTCAATATCTCTATGAAAATTGGTATTGACATTAATTGGACTTGACCTTGAGTTTAACTTACTAGACCCTGATTAATCCCAGTTAGATTCTTAATTAAACATGGCAGAAAATTAGCTTAAACAAAAAGAGAACATATTGTTTCATGTAACCAGAAAAATCCAGGAGTAGATTAGAGACTTAAAAACAATGTCATCAAGACATGGATTTTTCTCTTGTGGCCTCTTTCCTGTTTTCTCTCCATTGGCCTCATTATCAGACAAGCTCCTCCCAGAAGGAAGCAATATCCCTTTGGGTTCAAGTCAGGAAAGTGTGAATGGAACATCATTTCCAGGTGGTTTTCAGCAAAAGCCTCATTGCATCCTATTGGCTCTCAAATGTCACATGCCCATCTCTGAACCAATCACTATGACCCAAGGAATGTATGGTTCAGATTGGCCAGGCTTGAGTCACATGATCACCTCTAGAGCTCGAGGTGAATCAACTCCATGTGCATCACTTGGACTCTGGTGAGGTTGACTGACTGACAGTTAGTTTAGTGTGCCCTTCTCCCCAGTGCAATTGTCTGATTCATGTTTGCACCTCCTTGCATAATTTGCATACAATAGGCACTCAGAAAATACCGGGTAAGTTTCAGTTTAGTGTAGTGTGTCTAAACTCAGTGGAAAGAAAATTAAGCCAACTTCACTTACTCTACAACAGCAGTTCCTCTCCATTTGGGGGATCACAGATACTTTGTGAATTCAATAAAAGCTATAGACCAGTGGGTCTCAAATGCTAATGCATGTACCCATCGCCAACAGATTCCTTGGAAACGCAGATTCTGATTGAGCAGATCTGGGTTGAGGCCTGAGAGTAAATATATCCAACAAGCTCCCAGGTGATGCCATGGCTGCAGGTCCATACTCACACTTAGAAAAGCCAGGCAATGGACCACCTTCTTTGAAAAATAGACCTAATCACATATGCATACAGGGGAATTCTATTTTTGAGCTCCCAGGGGATTCCTGAACACCTTGAAGAAGGATTGATTTTTTCATTTTATAATCATCTCTCCTAGAATTTTTGGAATCTTTTATTACTATTCCAATGGCAATAAATAATATGAATAGTGAAAATGTGTAGTGGAGAATGAAGATCTGGTTTGTAACCCTAGAACTGAACAGAATTAACAGGTCTAACTAGTACATGATTCTGTGATTTGGGCCTCTTTATCACTGTTCTTACCATACGCTGGTCTTTTAGAGATAATTAGTTCACTTCCTATAGATTTCATTTAATTTCATGTTGACTGCTTCTCCAGATAAGCAATACAAATTATAGAATCCAACTGTAGTTGATAGAACACTTACTGTACATCTGAAGTACTAGTAGAGGTTTTACTGAGTATCTTCAAGGCAGAGAAAGATACTGGTCTGAGAAACTGGGACTCAATTTAATCAAGAGAGGTAACCAGGACAGCGCTGACAGTCCCTTCAGCTTGACCAAAATTTGGACAGGCTCCTTCCTGACTCTAGACCCTGACTTCCCTTTTCTCAGAGCATTTAATCTAGAAAATTTATAACTGTAAATTCCTCTGCCTTTTTGAGATGTAAATCTTTTTGTAAAAGCCTCTTGCCAGCTTTATACCCAGAAATGTCTTTCTCAAGGACCTGGGAGCTGTCACGTTGAAATGTAATCATCAAGGAAGGTAGTTCCCTTAATGTGCCCAGTCTTTATGGGAGCGTAAGAACCTAACTTCAGTGGGCATCTTGTTCCAGGTTGTAAAACTACCTCCTGTCAAAAAGATACAAGAAAGTTTACTGTTTCTTTGGGTAAAGCCAATTATCAAACACAGATGACCTAAGATCTGCCCCATCACTCTAGCCCTTAAAAACCCTATTGCCTTTTGTTCAGTGGAGTGTGGTCCAGCTTAATTCTGGCCTCCCCCTTCCCTATTTTAATAGCCTTGAATAAAAATCTTCTTTGCCTGTTTAACTTTGCCCAGTTCAATTTTTGCTTTGACCAAGGGAAACTAAAATATGTGATACAGCCGATCTATTTTCTCCCAAGTCAGGCTTTCTCCTAGGTACCTTGTGTTCCCAAACATCACTTGAATTTTTTTCAAGCAGTTTATTAATATAATCCCAGAAGACATTTCACATATTTTTAAAAGTCCCCACTCCTGTTAACGGGGGAGCTTGGTGGAAAAGGAAAGGTCAGAGGCAATAGTCTTTTATTTTCCCTTTTGAATAAATGCCTTCTTTTCTCTCCACTTTTAGTGCCCTTGGCTGCCAGATATCTGCTTGGTCCAATGCGCAAGAGGGAACAGACCAAACAGTACCAATTGCATCATCTTTGAAATCAACAAATTTCTGATTGGTCTGGAACTGGTGCAGGAGCGACAGCTCCACCTGGAAACAAACATCTTAAAACTGGAGGATGACACCAACTGTTCCTTATCTTCAATCGAGGAAGACTTTCTCACTGCTTCTGAGCACTTGGAGGAGGAAAGCGAGATGGATGAATCTAGGAACGGTGAGAACTTTCCAATTAGTGCCTCCTGAAATTAGTTCCCATATAAAAATGTCTGGGTGGGATTTGAGAAAAGTTCCAGGCCACATCCGTTTGGCTGACACATCACAATCTTTACTTGCTGAATTTTAAGGAAGGAAGGAAGGAGAATATGAGAACACTGGTGAAGATGCTGACAAATACACTTAGCAGACTTAATGGTTGGATGGATCCAGACTCCCAAATGATGCCTTAGGGATGCTGAAGGGAATTTATGTACTTTAAAGGTAAATCCTCCTGCCTGCCAAGAGATGGAGGCTATCACTGGGAAGAAAGTTAACTTCCCTAAGACTTCCATAAAAGCCATGTATTAGTGGATCCAAGTTGGACCAGCCTGGGCTTGAATCCCAGCACTGCCACATTGAGGCTGTGAGATCTGGCGCCAGTTATCTAATCTTTCTGAGCCTAGTTTCTTTGTCTAATTTGGGAGTACAATCATGCCTGTAGCTAATGATTTCTGTGAAGACAGAAAGAGATAATCCAGGAAAGTGTTGAGCACTCATTTCTTCAGCTCTTTCTGTTGACCCATTCGCAGAGCTCAATGAACAATGTGTTCCTCCTCCCCACTTTTAGCCACAGAGGAAGGGGTACCCCAGATGTTATTGCCACTGTTTCTGGGACAAGTCTCATGCAAACTTTAGAACAATTCTTTGCAACAAGTCCCACTATTGAGCTTGCTGTAAACATCCTCCCTTCTCTTTTTGTACCCAATGGGAAGCTCTAAGACGCACCTGTCTGGGTTGCTTTCCCCTGAAGAATGGTGGCAACCCTCAACCCTCAAACACTTCCTACTTGCATTTGTATCCCACATGGAAAGCCATTTTTTTGGGTGGCATTCTATCATGAAACGTGAAAGCCTTTTCAGATTCATTTTTCTTGAAGAAACCATTCAAAATGTTATTCTTGGAGGGGGAAAAAAGTTGATGCTTTATTTTTATTTATTTATTTATTTTTATTATACTTTAAGTTCTAGGGTACATGTGCACAACATGCAGGTTTGTTACATATGTATACATGTGCCATGTTGGTGTGCTACACCCATCAACTCGTCATTTACATTAGGTATATCTCCTAATGCTATCCCTCCCCCCTCCCCCCACCCCACAACAGGCCCGGGTGTGTGATGTTCCCCACCCTGTGTCCAAGTGATCTCATTGTTCAATTCCCACCTATGAGTGAGAACATGCAGTATTTGGTTTTCTGTCCTGGTGATAGTTTGCTCAGAATGATGGTTTCCAGCTTCATCCATGACCCTACAAAGGACATGAACTCATCCTTTTTATGGCTGCATAGTATTCCATGGTGTATATGTGCCACATTTTCTTAATCCAGTCTATCATCGCCGGACATTTGGGTTGGTTCCAAGTCTTTGCTATTGTGAATAGTGCCACAATAAACATATGTGGGCATGTGTGCTTATTGATGCTTTACTTTTGGAAAGTAATTATTACTTAAGATTTACGGTAACCTGCTATCCAAAAAGTAATAGTGCCTCTCATTTTCTCCTCACTAGGTTATGAAAATATAAATGTCTCAGCCAATGTTTTGGAAAGTAAACAGCTAAAGGGAGCTACCCAGGAGGAATGGAATTACAACAAGGAAAAGTGGCGTTATGCTTTGGAAGACAAATACATCAACAAATATCCCACACCATTGATTGAAACAGAACGATCTCCAGAAAACCTAACAAAGAACACAGCCCTGCAGAGTCTAGATCCCTCAGCCAAGCCATCACATCAGTGGAAAAGTGAAGCTGTAGGGAATAAGAGAGAAGCCACCCATTATTATTATTCAGAAGATTTTAAAGGTCAAATGGAAAAATCACAGGCACTGTATATTCCAAAAGATGCCTATTTCTCCATGATGGATAAAGATGTACCTTCTGCATGTGCTGTGGCTGGGCAGAGAAGCAACCTAAACCCAGGAGATCACGAAGACACAAGAAACGCTCTCCCTCCTGTACAAGATGGAGAAGTCACCACTGGCAAGTATGCTACAAATTTAGCAGAATCCGTGCTGCAGGATGCGTTTATTAGATTATCTCAGTCTCAGCCCACATTACCCCAGGAATCTGCAGTCAGTGTTTCTGTAGGAAGTTCTCTGCTTCCCAGTTGCCATTCCACAAAAGATACAGTGGTTTCTCGGTCATGGAATGAGCTCCCCAAAATTGTCGTTGTTCAGAGTCCAGATGGCAGCGATGCTGCCCCCGAGCCAGGCATCTCCTCATGGCCTGAGATGGAAGCCTCTGTTGAAACCTCAAGTCTCCTCTCTGGAGAGAACCCCAGCAGACAACCCCAGAGTGCTCTAGAAGTGGCGTTAGCTTGTGCAGCCACTGTGATTGGAACCATTTCCAGTCCACAGGCCACAGAAAGACTCAAAATGGAGCAAGTGGACTCAAACTTTCCACTAGGGGGCAGTGGTGCACTGCAAACGCAAGCACCCCAAGGACTCAAGGAACCTTCCATCAATGAGTACTCCTTTCCATCTGCTTTGTGTGGCATGACTCAGGTGGCCAGTGCCGTGGCTGTCTGTGGTCTAGGTGAAAGACAGGAGGTGACATGCTCAGTGGCTCCAAGTGGTGGCCTCTCGCCTGCAGCTGAGGCTTCTGAAGCCATGCCCCTACTTTGTAGTTTAGCAAGCATGGAGCTTGGCAAGGAAGCCATTGCTGAGGGATTGCTCAAGGAGGCTGCTCTGGTTTTAACAAGGCCTAATACCTACAGTAGTATTGGAGACTTCCTGGACTCCATGAACAGGAGAATCATGGAAACTGCTTCAAAGTCTCAGACCCTGTGCTCAGAAAATGTCCTCAGGAATGAACTGGCACATACCCTGTCCAATGTTATCCTGAGGCATTCCATTGATGAAGTTCACCACAAAAATATGATAATCGACCCCAGTGACAACAGGCATTCATCTGAAATTCTGGACACCTTAATGGAAAGTACAAATCAACTGCTTTTCGATGTGATATGCTTCACGTTCAAGAAGATGAGTCATATTGTACGGCTTGGTGAATGTCCTGCTGTCCTTTCTAAGGAGACCATCAGAAGGAGGGAGACAGAACCTGGCTGCCAGCCATCTGATCCGGGTGCTAGTCTAGCTTGGACAAAAGCCACTGAATCCTCCAGCAGCTCTCCACTTAGCAATTCACACAACACGAGTCTTGTCATCAACAATCTTGTGGATGGCATGTATTCAAAACAAAACAATGGTGGAGTGAGGCCAGGCCTCTTCAAGAACCCCACGCTGCAGTCAGAATTATCACATAGTCACAGAGTGCCCGATTCTTCGACTGCTACAACATCCCCCAAGGAAATAGATCTGAAAGGAACAGCAGGAGAGGATGCAAAAAGCCCTCATCACAGTGAGAATGAATGCAGAGTCTCTTCCGAAGCACAAAGGTCCCCGACGGTTGCCCAGTCCCGAAGCGGTTCCCAGGAGGCTGAGGACAGTATCCACCCAAACACCCAAGAAAAGTACAACTCTGCCACATCTTGCATCAACGAAGTTCAAGTCAACCTGTCCGTGTTAGGGGATGACTTGCTGCCTCCTGCTCAATCCATACTTCAAACAAAGCATCCAGACATCTACTGCATTACAGACTTTGCGGAAGAATTAGCAGACACGGTCGTCTCCATGGCAACTGAAATTGCAGCGATTTGCCTTGACAACTCCAGTGGAAAACAACCCTGGTTTTGTGCATGGAAAAGAGGGAGTGAGTTTCTGATGACACCCAATGTACCCTGCCGATCCTTGAAGAGGAAGAAAGAGAGCCAGGGGAGCGGGGCCGCTGTGAGGAAACACAAGCCGCCCCGGCTCAGTGAGATCAAGAGGAAGACGGATGAGCACCCTGAGCTTAAAGAGAAACTGATGAACAGGGTTGTGGATGAGTCCATGAACCTTGAGGATGTCCCAGATTCTGTCAACCTTTTTGCCAATGAAGTGGCAGCCAAGATCATGAACCTCTCGGAGTTCTCTATGGTGGACGGCATGTGGCAGGCGCAGGGCTATCCCCGGAATCGGTTACTGAGTGGTGACAGGTGGAGCCGGCTGAAGGCCTCCAGCTGTGAAAGCATTCCTGAGGAAGATTCCGAGGCCAGGGCCTATGTCAACAGCCTGGGCTTAATGAGCACGCTGAGCCAGCCGGTCAGCAGGGCCAGCTCTGTCTCCAAACAGTCGAGCTGTGAAAGCATCACCGAGGAGTTTTCCAGGTTCATGGTGAACCAGATGGAAAATGAAGGGAGAGGATTTGAGTTCCTGCTGGATTACTATGCTGGCAAGAACGCCAGCAGCATTCTGAGCTCAGCCATGCAACAGGCGTGCCGGAAAAGTGACCACCTCAGTGTGAGGCCAAACTGTCCCTCCAAGCAGTCCAGCACAGAGAGCATCACTGAGGAGTTCTACAGGTACATGCTGAGGGACATCGAAAGAGACAGCAGAGAAAGCACCTCCTCCAGACGGAGCAGCCAGGATTGGACAGCCGGCCTGCTGTCTCCTTCTCTGCGCTCCCCGGTGTGCCACAGACAGTCGTCCATGCCAGACAGCAGATCCCCATGCTCCAGGCTGACAGTGAATGTGCCCATCAAAGCCAACTCTTTAGATGGCTTTGCTCAGAACTGCCCACAGGATTTCCTAAGCGTGCAGCCGGTCAGTAGCGTGTCCTCATCCGGTCTCTGCAAATCTGACTCTTGCTTGTATCGGAGAGGTAGGACTGACCACATCACGAACATGTTAATTCATGAAACATGGGCGAGCTCCATTGAGGCCCTCATGCGCAAGAACAAAATCATTGTGGATGATGCAGGGGAAGCCGACACTGAGCCTGTTTCTGGTGGCTCTCCCTCGCAAGCAGAGACATGTGCAAATAGATTAGCTGCCAGCAGGATGTGCAGTGGGCCAACTCTGCTCGTTCAGGAGTCTCTCGATTGCCCGAGGAAAGACTCTGTTACCGAATGTAAACAGCCCCCAGTGTCATCTTTGAGCAAAACTGCTTCTCTTACAAACTACAACCCTTTCGATTCTAAAAAGGAAACTTCCTCATGCCAGGACACTGTAGCAATAAACCACAAAAGGCTGTCACTTTGCTCGAGGGAAGTGCCTTTGATTCAGATTGAAACAGATCAGAGAGAAGCCTGTGCTGGGGAACCTGAACCCTTCCTTTCCAAAAGCAGCCCCCCAGAGGAAGCAGAAGGGCATTCAAATGACAAAAACATCCCAGATGTGGTGAGAGGTGGAGACACAGCCGTGAGCGCTTGTCAAATCCATAGGTAAGTGAATCGTCTCTTAGACTACATAGAGTGCATGTGGTGGAGTTTGCATCTTAATCGGTGTTTAGTCTAAATTTTAGACATAAAGGATTTGATCGGTGCAAGAACTAAATTTTCAAAACCAAAAATAATGACCTCCTAGGTTAATATGCATTTATGGTAGAGAGTTGAAAGTAAACTTCTTCTTAAAATCTCCAAAGGAAATTAAACTCATCTATATAACCAAAGAAGTAAGATATAATTCCCCCCATTCAAATTAATCTCCTGTGGTTTCCTACCTTTTAAAATTCATTCATGGCAATTTTTAAGCAAATAATAATCTTAATAATATATGATGCAATAATATTAATAATAAATGATGCAACTTATTCATTTGAAAACAGTTAAATTAATATTAGTATTGGCATTTGACATTAAATATTTTGGCATCATTTTTCTCTCCTCTCCTTTTTCTTCTCCATAGAGTCTCTCCTTTCAAGTTTTGCTTTCTGTTTTTGTTTTTTGTCTTTTTCTAAAGATCTTGCCAAGGACACTGTGCCCCACAAGGGCTGGCCCTTTAGATGCCTGGTATAATTCTGGCAGTGTAAATGCAAAGCAACACTGAAGTATTGTTATTTAAACAGCTCTTTTCCAGAAAATTATGACATAGTTGACAATCCATTTTGAATTTGACACAAGGTAATAATTTCTCTGAGGCTGCTTAAAGAACTCTCCATTCATTTTACAACTCATGTTTTCTGTAGAAAATCTATAAGATCCTTGAATATGAGACCATTGTATCATTTCTTTAGCTTTGGTTTGTAGTTAAACAAAACAGGACAACAAAAAAGGAAGCTAGTGGCCTTGGAAAACCTAAGTTGGAGAAGTCTTTTCAGAGACATAGGCCTGTATTATTGATGATTTACCAAAAGCCCGTGATTTTTAAATGTTTAGTGGCAATCAACAAGTTGAACACAGCCTTCGTCAAATTTCAGCAGCTCTCTGAAAGTCTTTGATCCTTTTCCACTTCCACCAAGGAAGGAGAAGGGATTCATCCTCAGGTACCACCAGTGCTGCCCATTAGAGGGCATCATTACTGGTGTGGTTATGGTTGAGTGTATTTGGTACAGAGTGTCTAAGTGGATTTAAATATTTCTTTTTTAGCCACTCAGTACTAAGAACTTAACTTTCCAATCAGATGAAACCCTGGAAGAATAAGGAGAAAGGATGAAAACGTAAAAGCAAAAGAACACAAAGCTAAATCAAATGACGTAGGCAGAGCTAACCAAGACGGCGCATTTTTATACATCAGTAGTTCTCCAGCTATAGACAATATGTATCAAAGCATTTTATCTAGGTGATATGGAGAATTACAAATTTTTTAAAGTGATCAGAGTTAAAGAAACAAATTAGTTCATGTGTAATTCTTTAGAATTACCTTAACCTGAAATACAAGAAAAAGGAAAACCCTTCTTATAGAATCTAGATGCCTGACTTGGAGTCTTCTTTAACACAGATATCTTAAACCCAGCTGAGATTTTTAACCAAAGAATGACTAGTTAGGGAACGTTCATGAAATAGTAGTTCAACAAGATTTATGGTCGTAGGCTGAGATCAAATAGCAATTGTCCCTGAAGTTGAATAAAATTCATTATACAATTGTGAATTAAATGTCACTGATATTATCCTTAAAATAGGATATATTGGAAATATGTATGAATAAAGTCCCCAAATGGCTTAGGTTTGTATTACATAGAATGGCCCCAGAATATACCCTTTCAAATCCTGATCTCTGGTTTGGTTTTCCACTAATAAAACAAGAAAGAATGTGGAGTCATCCACCCTAGAAATTCAAGACCTACATCTGCTTCCAAAACATAAGGACTAAATATTGAAAATGTTTTTCTTTGTGGAACAATATAAAGAATTATTAAGAACATGGATTTCACTAACCTTGTAACTATGCAACCTTGAGCAACTTCTCTGTTTACTAAAGTTTACTCACCTATAGGTGGGAATAATAATTATCTTCTAAGAGGATCTTTAAAGTTTTATTAAGGAAATGCACATAAATCTCTCAACTCAGGGCCTCGCCTATTGTCATAAATGCTTGCTTTTTGGTTGTTGTCATTGCTGTTTGGGGTTAGGGTACATGATTGCCCTTATTCCAGGAATTTTTTTTCCAAAAGAAATATCTTAAAGGCCTGGTGCGGTGACTCATGCCTGTAATCCCAGCACTTTGGGAGGCTGAGGCAGGTGGATCACGAGGTCAGGAGTTCAAGACCAGCCTGGCCAAGATGATGAAACCCTGTCTCTACTCAAAATACAAAAATTAGCCATGTGTGGTGGCAAGAACCTGTAATCCCAGCTACTCAGGAGGTTGAGGCAGAGAATTGCTTGAACCTGGGAGATGGAGGTTGCAGTGAGCCGAGATCATGCCACTGCACTCCAGCCTGGGTGACAGGGCAAGACTCTGTCTCAAAAAAAAAGAAAAAAGAAAAAAGAAAAAGGAAAAAAAAAGAAAAAGGAATATCTTATAAACATTATGAGGATTTTATTAAAACAAGAGAATTTCCAGATTTTGCTAGAGGGAAAATTAACCATATTTAGATTATTACATTTTCTAAGCTCAGAGATGTTATAGGATTTCATTAGTCAAAATAGCTAAGTACAAAACTCGCTTCTCCGTGAAGCAGTTCTTCTCCCTTACACACAAACAAGGTAAGTGGCATATGGACTCTTAATTTTGTTTGGAGATGGGGAGGCGTCATGTCCTGAAAATAATTTTAGGCTACTTTCTTTAGGCATGTTTTCATGATTCTTACTTTAAAAAATGTTATTTACGCTCAATATGCTGAAATAAAAATCACTTTCTTACATTTTTGATAAAGGAATAACAACTTCAGAATTTATTGGACTTTTTGATAAGTTGAGACCACAAAGTATAAACAACAAACTGAGAATTCCGGACATTCATATGCTGTACTTACTGACATCATCTTATGTTTTAGAAACATATTTTAGGTTGTGTATCCATTTATATTTGCTTCAAGAAAAAAAAATTATTCATCCAACAAATATTTGAGTGCTTACTCTGACCAGCAATTGGCCTTGGGACTGAAAACACAGAAGAAAATAGAAAGACTTGGTATCTACTCTTAGTTCTTACACACGAGTGGGAGAGACAGGGAGAGCACATAGGAAAACCTTTTGAAAAAATATTATTGTACAGTGTGATGAGAGAAAAAAATAAAAAGTAATGTGGTAGCAAATAACTGGTAGGGAAAGTGGATACTTAGATAGGATGTTGGCATTTGAGATGAGACCTACAGGAAGAGAAGGTGCCAGCCGTGGGAAGAACAAGAGTGATAGACTTGCATTTTAAGCATTGTGGTGATCTAGCCAGCCTGAGAAATGTTCCCACTATGAGTCACCTAGAGATTCTGGATTAAGTATAATAAACATCCTTTTAAGTACAAAGCTGATCTTTTTTTTTTTTTAAAAGAAAAACAAGCAAATAAGCTTTAGTGATCTATTGCCCAGAATGGTGAATGTAATAAATAACAATGCATTATATATTTCCTTTTTTTTTTTTTTTTTTGATAGAGTCTCACTCTGTCACCCAGGCTGGAGTGCTATGGTGCAACCACGGCTCACCGCAGCCCCAACCTCCTGGGCTCAAGCAATCCTCCCACCTCAGCCTTTCAAGCAGCTGGGACTGTAGGTGTGCACCACCATGCCTGCCCAATTTTTCAATTTTTTGTGGAGACGGAGATCTCACTCTGTTACCCAGGCTGGTCTCAGACTCCTGGGCTCAATCACTTGAGCCTCCCGAAGTGCTGGTATTACAGGTGTGAGCCACTGTGCCTGGCCTGTTTATTTCAAAACTGTTAAAAGATTAGATATTAAATGCATTCACCACAACAAAATATAAGTATGTGAGGTGCTAGATTTGTTAATTAGTGTGACTTAATCATTCCACAAGGTAAAACTATATGAAAACATCACAGTATACCCCATATAATAGATACAATTACTGTCAATTTAAAAAATTGACAAGCAGGTGTGGTATATTCCCCATGGAATTGGATGTTTGACACCGCCGTCTAAAACAGCAGCCCCTAAGAGCCCTTATCTGGAGAGATGGAAGCAGAATGCTGTCTGCCATTTATGATTTACCCTCGTTTCTATATCCTCAGGAATTATTTTATTTACCCTTATTTGCAAGGCTAATCTTAACAATAGTAATTATAAAAATTTCAGAGGTTAAAAAAAAGAATTTGAAAAGGTAGTAAATGAAAGCTGACTCTGCTTGCCTTTGAGGGCATCTACCAGTCTCTGTAGCCTAAAAATTTATTTTCTAAAGGCTAGTGGAAACCAGGAAATGAGGGTCCACGAGTGGTGAAGACTTGGAACTGAGACAGACTTCCACATCCTCAAGGGTTACAACCTCAGTAATAGTGTGAACTATGGAAAAAGTTCACCCACCAGAACAGTGAACTGATTTTTTAAAAAAAAGGTGTCTTTCGGGGTTCCAGCTCTGAGTACGAGGAGAAAGCAATCCCCTGGAGAATTTATAACCACAGCTTACCCTAATGCGATTTTGCCATTCTAATTTGCATTATACTTGTGGTCCAGGAAATCCCAAGCTGGTGAGTTACCTTAAAGCAATCTCAGGTTAACAACCCTGTGAGAGCTTGGCAGAGACAAAAGTAAAATCTCTGGAGAGTTAAGCCGAGTCTTAAAGGATTTCAACAAATAAAACCCCATCAAATATGAGCTCAGAGTCTTAAACTGAGAGACACACAAGGAATCAAAGCACTGTAAGAAAGACTCAGCACAAACATGAAGAGGCAGAATTAGCCCCATCGAAGTTCTCAGACACTGGAATTATTCAATACAGAATGTAAAGTACTTATGTTTAATATTTGGAAAAAATGAGACATACAAAATAGGAGCAAGAAAGAAACCACCATCAGAATAGAATAAGGTAGATATAAAAATCAATCAAATACTACTACAAAGATGAAAAGTATAATAATCGAAATTAAAAACCACTAGATAGAAAAACATATGAATTATTGAAATCAAAACCACAATGGCATACCTGCAGAGAGAACTTGAAAGATAAATGTGAAAGAACTTCTGTTTCTATTCACAATGAAGTTATTGAAACTCAATCAACTTGCCCTCCATCCGTCAACAATTTTTTCTCTCTCCTTTTTTTTTTTTTATTTTTTGAGATGGAGTCTCGCCTTGTCACCCAGGCAGAAGTGCGGTGGTGCGACCTCGGCTCACTGCAATCTCTGCCTCCCAGTTGCAAGCCATTCTCCTGCCTCAGACTCCCGAGCAGCCAAGATTACAGGCATATGCCAACGCCACCACACCCGGCTAATTTTTCTTTTATATTTTTAGTAGAGACGGGGTTTCACCATATTGGCCAGGCTGGTCTCGAACTGCTGACCTCAAGTGATCCACCTGCCTCTGCCTCCCAAAATGCTGGGATTACAGGCATGAGCCACTGTGCCTGGCCCATCCATGAATAATTTTTTAATGGGCAGAATTAAACAACTGTTTTCATACATTGTATGGCAAGCAGCACATTGAGCAAAGGGAAACAAACATGATTAGCCCTATAATTGCCCTCACTTTCTATCTGGATTGCCTTTTCAGTGCAAAGAGGGAAATCCTGAGCAGAGTTCAGTGGGCACAATGAGGTAAGGAGACACAGACTAGAGGGAGATAGGCAGAGAAAGAGGAGGAACCTGCACAGGAAGCCCCTCAACCTGTTGCTGAGCAGTGAGGCATGCATGCATAGGTACAGCCCCATGACGCTAGAGAGTTGTAAGCTGAACAATGCCACAAGCTCACATAGTACTAGAAGATGTTTAGTCCCAACTAGCCAGAGTGAAGAATCCATGTTACATACACACAGTACTTAGTAGAGACCCTAAAAAGATCACATCATAGAATTAAGGGTAAACTAGCTCTAAAAATAAAGGCTAAATCTACACTTGTTCTAACAAAACTTAAAAGCAAACATCATGGCCGGGCGCGGTGGCTCAAGCCTGTAATCCCAGCACTTTGGGAGGCCGAGACGGGCGGATCACGAGTTCAGGAGATCGAGACCATCCTGGCTAACACGGTGAAACCCTGTCTCTACCAAAAAATACAAAAAACTAGCCGGGCGAGGTGGCGGGCGCCTGTAGTCCCAGCTACTCGGGAGGCTGAGGCAGGAGAATGGCGTAAACCCGGGAGGCAGAGCTTGCAGTGAGCCGAGATCGCGCTACTGCACTCCAGCCTGGGCGACAGAGCGAGACTCCGTCTCAAAAAAAAAAAAAAAAGCAAACATCAAAAAGATCAAGCTGAACTGAAACTAATTTAATCTAGAATAAAGTTCAACATTGTTAAAAGAAAAGATGACGAAATCTAGTACTCAACAACATAAACTTGCAATGTAACATCCAAGCAAAAAAATGCTACACAAAGAAGTAAAATATCACTCATAATAAGGAGTGTAATCATCAAAAGAAACTTATCCAGAAATTACAGAGAAGATGAAATTAGCAGACAAGGACTTAAATATCTCTTATAAATATGCTGAAAGATTTAAAGGTACACATGAATATAAGATTTGATGGAAGTTATAAACTCACAAATTAAGAAATATAATGAACTCTAAGCACAATCAACAGAAGAAAATCACATCAAGGCACATGATAATCAAATTATTAAAAACAAATCATAAAGAAATGTCTTAAAAGCAGCCCAGAGGAAAAAAAAATTATGTACTAAGGAGCACAAATAAAAACTGCAGATGTCTTATCAGAAACAATGTAAGATAAAAGACAAAGCATGACAACTATACTACGCTGAAGGAGAAAAAAACTATCAGCCTACTATACTTTATCCAGCAAAAATTCCTTCAAAAATAAAGGCTATTCATTAATAGGAAGATTCAATATTGTCAAGATGTCAGTTCTTCCCAACTGAATCTATAGATTCATTGCAATCCCAATCAAAATTCCAGCAAATTATTTTGCAGATATCAACAAACTAATTCCAAAGTTTATATGGAGACCAAAAGACCAAGAATATTGAACACAAGATTGAAGAGGAAGAACAAAGAGGATTGAGACTACCTGACATGATGATTTACTGTACAGCTATAGTAATCAAGATAGTGTGGTATTGATAAAAGAATTGATAATCAATGGAACAGAACAGAGAGCCCAATAATAGACACCCACAAATACAGTCAATGGATCTTTGACAAAGAAACAAAGGCAATATTGAAGAAAAGATAGTCTTTTCAACAAACAGTACAGGAACAACTGGACATTTACATGCCAAAGAAAATGAATCTAGACACAGACATTACACCCTTTGCAAAAAATAGCATGAATGGATCACAGACCTAAATGTAAACACAAAGCTATATAACTCCTGGAATGGCCGGGTACAGTGGCTCAAGCCTGTAATTCCAGCACTTTAGGAGGCCAAGGCAGGTGAATCACCTGAGGTCAGGAGTTTGAGACAGCCCAGTCAACATGGTGAAACACTGTCTCTACTAAAAATACAAAAATTAGTTGGGTGTGGTGGTGCGCCTATAATCCCAGCTACTCAGGAGGCTGAGACAGGAGAATCTCTTGAACCTGGGAGATGGAGGTTGCAGTGAGCCGAGATCACACCACTGCACTCCAGCCTGGGTGACAAAGCAAGACTCTGTCTCAGAAAAAAAAAAAAACTCCTAGAAGATAAGGTAGGAGACAAATCTAGATGGATCATGGGTATGGCAATGACATTTTAGGTACACCAAAGGCACAATCTATAAAAGAAAGGCTTGATAAGATAGACTTTATTAAAATTAAAAACTTTTGCTCTGTGAAAGACACTGACAAGAGAATGAGAAGACAAGCCACAGATTGGGAGAAAATATTTCTAAATACATATCTAATAAAAGACTATTACCCGAAATATACAAAGAACTCTTAAAACTCAACAACATAAAGATAAACTGATTTAAAAATGAGCAATGTCATGGAGTTTTTCAGCTATGTTTTCTTCTAGTAGTTTTATAGCTTTAGTCCTTACATTTAAGTATTTAATCCAGGTTTAGTTGGTTTTTATGTAAGAGATGAGGAAAGGGTCCATTTTTAGTCTTCTGTATGTGGATATCCAGTTTTTCCACACTATTCATTGAAGAAACTATCCTTTCTTCATTGTGTGTTTTTGGCACCTTTGTCAAAAATCAGTTGATCATAGATATGTCGGCTTATTTCTGGACTCTCTATCCTATATCATGGGTCAATGTGTCTGTTTTTATGCCATTACCATCCTGTTTTAATTATTATTGCTTTGTAGTATATTTTGAAATCAGGAAATTCTGTCATTTGTGACAACATGAATGAACCTAGAGGATTTTATGTTAAATGAAACACGCCAAACACAGAGAGACAAATACAGTCTGATCTCACTTACGTATGGAATCTTAAAAAGTCAAACTCATAGAAGGAGAGAGTAAAATTATGATTTCCAGAGGCTGGGGACTGGGGGAGGTGGACAGAGAAAGGAAGATTCTTGTTAATAGGTAAAAAGCTACAGTTAGACAGAAAGAACATGTTCTGGTGCTCTATTGCACAGAAAGGTGACTACAGTTAATAATAACATATCATATATCTCAAAATAGCTAAAAGAGAAGGTTTTAAATGTTCTCATCAAAAATGAATAATAAGCCAGGCGCGGTGGCTCACGCCTGTAATCCCAGCACTTTGGGAGGCCGAGACGGGCGGATCAGGAGGTCAGGAGATCGAGACCATCCTGGCTAACACACTGAAACCCCATCTCTACTAAAAAATACAAAAATCTAGCCGGGCGAGGTGGCGGGCGCCTGTAGTCCCAGCTACTCTGGAGGCTGAGGCAGGAGAAT
>NW_012116599.1:7470374-7481041 GCF_000951035.1 Colobus angolensis palliatus | reverse complement strand
CACCACTGCACTCTAGCCTGGGCAACAGAGCAAGACTCTGTCTTAAAAAAAACAAAAGAGTGAACCCTAATGGAAATTACAGGCTAGATGTTCTCTAAAATCTCTGCCAACTCAGAGATTAGATTCTATGATGGACTTTATATGACAGTCTTCTGAATCTCTGTGGATGACATGTAAGATAACGAAGCTATCTGCATGCATCTGCACAACACCTCTGTGCATTATTCACAAATGAGCAGAACTACACATTTCTCTCAAAAGAAAATGAAAACTAGTGTTGTGGATAATGATTATTCATTCTGAATTCCTAGTTATGTGACATGGAATGTGAGATTTACTTTAAATAGAGCATGAAATTAAGATAAAGTAAAATACACTAACAGACTCATTTTTTAATAAGGATGTTGGATGTCAATCACTGAGATTTAACTTCTTTAGTAAGAAAGAGCCTGGAATAAATGTTCCTAATAACAGGAGATTCTAACTTAGTAAGAAATTGGTCCAGGAAATGACTTTTTAACTAGGCAAGTGAATGGTTTGGGAACCTTCTCCTTTGTATCTGGTCCTTGGCTCATTTGCACTGTGTTGGGAAAATGTGTATTACTTCCATTTGTCATCAATGAACTTTTCTTTCATTTGAATTTAAGTCCATGCTGCCTCTTTGGCTGCACCATTCTCCTCCTTCCCCCTTGCACGATTTGGAAAAATCTCAATATTTCAAAAAGAAAAAACCAAGCAAGGACCTTCTTTCACAAAGTGTTAGCAGCATAGCATACTAGAAATAACCACACCTCAATGCCAAACCTACCCAGAACACTGTGAGAAGGACTGTCAGGAGCAAACATCCAAAACCTTTTGTAAAATTCCTTGGGTGACAAGTTCACACACCAAAAAGGAGATTTTAATCACACTCAAAAAGTTATGCATTTGAAACTCTGCTCTCTATATGAGAACTTTTTTAAATTTTTAAAATATAACCATTCTCAGAGAAGGGATAACAGTACTAATTCTAAGATTGAGGAAAATTATATAAACCTTTCTGTAGCCAATTTTTTACTTTCAGTGAAAGAGGACACCTGTCTTAGGTTGTATTCCCCGGGAACAGACTCTGAGAGGGGAGAATTGCAGGCAGATAATTTGTCAGGGAGTTCTCTGCAGAAATATGTGCATACACATGTAAGGAAGTGAGAAAGACAAGATTGGCCGAGAGGAGAGGTCCTCCCCAAATGTGTTTGCAACTGAGGCCTTGGCACATCCTGCAGGAAACCCTGAAGATGGGATGGTCTGTCAGTTTTGATGCAAATGGAAGCAAGGAGTGGGCTTTTGTATCTCTGTATTAGCCAGACATTAGGATCCTCACTGGGAAAGGGTCTAACCTTGGCAAGGCAATTCCTTCACTGAGGGTAATTCCCAGTGTGTACAGTCAGCAGCCTGTATTCTCCACAGTCAGAGTACCATGGCCTGGAGTAAAGCATTCCAGCATCTACTAGATCAAGTGACTCTTTTTATCGTCAATAGCAAAATATGCTGTTGCTTTTTGTTTGTAGTCATTTATGTCTGTTAATGTCAAAAACATAAATACTGTTAGTTTTTTATGACCCTGTAAATAGTCTGCAGACAAATTTCCATGAACATATTTACATTTCTGTACACTCGGAGTTTCCTGAGCAAAGGGCACTGATACCTGAATTAAAGGGTGATTGTATATTAACCCTAAAGGCCAGGCATAGTGGTTCATGCCTGTAATCCCAGCATTTTGGGAGGCCCAGGAGTGCAGATCACTTGAGTTCAAGACCAGCCTGGCCAACATGGCAAAACCCATCTCTACTAAAAGTAAAAAAATTAGCCAGGCGTGGTGATACATGCCTGTAATCCCAGCTACTTGGGAGGCTGAGGCAGGGGAATTGCTTATATCTGGGAGGCGGAGGTTGCAGCGAGCCGAGATCACACTACTGCACTTCAGCCTGGGCAACAGAGCAAGACTTTGTCTCAAACAAACAAACAAACAAAAAACAACTATTAGCTTGCAAGTAGTGCAACATCTCAGATCTTTCACAGTTTACAACTTAACAAGTGGAGCTCTCTAGACTGAGAGTGTGGCTCTACTTATAAAACTAGATACTTTTAGCAATAACATATTCATCCAAAGAATAGTTTATGTGTTCACAGTTCTGTTCTTAAAATACAAAAAAGTGCAAAAATTCTTAATAATATGATATACACAAATAACTGTACATACGAGAATGTGAGTCAGGAAGCTTTCCATTTTACCAAAAAGAAAGGAAACAAATAGATTACTTCAACCATTCAAGGGAGAGAGCTCCAGCTAAGGAGATTAAGAAATGCCTTGGGGAGGTAGGAGTGTCTTGGCTGAGGCTTGAGGAGTAGTGAGAAGCAAAGATCAACAAAGCGTGTTATTAGACTTATGATTCTTTAAAAAAGCATATTGTTAGACTTAATGAATTATATAATTTATTAATAAGGAAGAATACTTATTGGATACTTATATACAGGCACTAAGCTAAATGCATTAAATGAATTTTTTTCTAATTTATATCTTCCAAAAACCTTTATGAGATGTTATTACTTTTCTTGGAGAAATTTATTAACTTACGTAAGTCGAACAGGTGACAAGTCGTGGAACAGGAATCTACAGCAGTTGGATGGCAGAAAGTATGCCCAAACACACTTCTCCACCATTTGGCCAGAGGACTCAACTAGGCAAAGGCTGGGAGGCAAGAAATCCCTGCATTTTTGAAAAACAGATAGTTTTGTTTGTTTAGTAGTGATTAGGGTTGAGGCACATGAAACTTGGTAAGCAGGGGAAGGCCATGACGGATAGAGTTTGGCTTCAGGAAGTTCCTGAAGGCTCCTCATGAGAGCAACCAACAATATGCTTTAGGAACTTTAATCTGGCACCAGGGTTAAGAAGATTTTGAAAGTGGATGACTAGTTGAGGCACAACCGTTGGAAGGCTGGTGCAATATAGTCCTGGCAAGCACAAGTGGTGCAATGCCCATGGATCTCAAAACTCAAGGTCTAAATGTCTAGTACCAACTCCTGTTTCAGGATAAGCCCTCCAATCTCACTGGGCTTTGGATCTTCATCTACAGGAAGTCTTCCTTCGGAATCTGGAATTCTAGCAATTTAGAAAGACAAATTGAAATATTATGTTGGTGCAATAGTAATTGAGGGTTGTGCCATTAAAAGTAATTGCAAAAACCGCAATTGTGCACCAACCTAATAATTTCACGAACACGGAGACAGGGATGAGTGAGTAAGTAAAAGATACTTTAGAGTTGGAACTGAATGAACATAGAAATTTATTGAATATAAAGGGCAAAGAGAAGAAATTGGAAGACTGCAAGATTTTAAGCCTAGGCACTGAGAAAAGTCAATGGAAATAAGAAGCCCGGGAAGAGGGTGGGAAAGCAATTAGAATTCATTTTAGATGTATTGATTTTGAGATGTTAATGAGCTATGCAGAAGACCCACTGATAAAAGAGCCCCAGAATCTAGAAGAAGGGTCCTGATTGGCATCCAGACTTGGAAGCTATTTTCATAGACAGGCAAGTAGATGAGATTGCTTAGGAACCGACTGTGGAAAGGAGGACAGGAAATCACTCAGAGCCAGCTATAGCTACACTTAAAGGAAAAACAGAGAACTGGGTTCCAGGCAAGAAGGGATCGGAGAGACAGAAATTCACAGGAGGCCAGGGAGGAGAAGTTTCTAGAACAAATGCCTGTCAGATCAAGGGTTAGATGCTCTGGAGAGCTCCTTGGTCTAAAAATTCAAGTGCTCAAAAGAGTGGTGCTGATATAAGTCAGGGGTTTCAGAGGGATGAGATGGGGTAAAACACAGCACAAAATACAGTGCAAGTGCAAAATATAGAGGATATGTATATCAAAATATAGAAGCATCTTGCTTTTTACCAAGTCAGTGCAAAATGACTTGGTAAAAATCACCAGAAATGGGGCAGGTATTTTTCTAATGATCCTCTTGCATTAGAATCAACCAGGAGTGATAGATGAAAATGCAGATTTGTGGGCCTCCTTCCAGAAACGCTGAGTCATAATCTCTGGGGTGAATGCTTTGTGTATCTTCTTTTTAAACACCATTGTCCCTCGATAATTCTTTTGTGTGTAGGCCAGGCTACATACATTCAACCTGTGTTTCAAATGATTGGAGGGAGTCAGTAGACAGAGATTAATAGAAGAGATGGAAAAACTGGCTGATGGGGAGTAATCCTGAAAAAGGCAAATGGTACCTGGAGAACCAGCAGAAGGATCAGCTCAGGGAGACTCTGCCTGTGTCCAGTGACATCCTGTTTATTGGGACTCTACAAAGTGGCTCTGTGAAGTGTGTGTGTGTGTGTGTGTGTGTGTGTGCGCACGCGCGCACTGCCTCTCTTGGTAATAATATCCTGCCCTCTACAGTGACAGCCTTGATGCCAGAGATGTACCACAGACTGAAGCCTCCACAGAAGCCAGAGCCCCCGACGAGTCCCCCAACGCTCCAAGCAGCAGTGAGGAGAGCACGGGCAGCTGGACCCAGCTTGCCAATGAGGAGGACAACCCAGATGACACAAGTAGCTTTCTGCAGCTCAGTGAGCGATCCATGAGGTACCTGCTCTTCCCTTGACTTCCGAGGGAAATTGGTCTCAACACAGATTCTAAAAAATGTGCTTTAATGGTTCTCTGCAAAGGGTCTCTAATAAAGAAAGGAGGAGAGAACAAAAAAAGGAAAGTTCCCACTATGTCAAGGTGCCTGCCTGTCATGATTTGTGTGCTGAGACGTATCTTAACATCCAGTTATGGCTTAAATTTCAGTGGCCGTGATTAAGAATGAGCTGCGTTCCCTTCCCTGCAAGCCCCAGCTAGTACATTCTGTGATAACAACTGAAAATTTTTTTCAATGGCGAGCTGCTTTTACACCTGGTGTGTTTGATGCTCTGTCTCTGGTTCATTTGTATTTCAGATGCAACACAGGCTGGGTTTACACAAGGCAAGTGTTTCCACACTGTGTTCTATTGTTTGGCCTGACTGTTCCTCCCTCCATCTCTCCTGCCTCTGTATTGTTCCTCCCACAAAGCCAGAGAGGAGATTAGGAGACATCAGATCTGGAAGGGCTCAAGCCAGTCAGGAAACATTTACTAAAAACTATTCCCCGTTGAGGTGGAACCTCTAAAAGGCTCCCTGTGTTTCTGCCCAAAATCTCATTTGATACTGGACCGCAGGCTTTGCACAGAGGCCGACTGGAAAATGGGATCAGCAACTGGGTGTATGTATGACTCTTGGAAAGTTTTATTTCTGGGAGATTAGTCTGTTTAGACTTAACATTCACAATGTTAAACGGTTTGTCAAAACTTCTAAAACTAGTGGAAAGTATTACAAGATAGAAACAAAAAGCAAAGAGAACTCGAATCTTTGGACTCAACAGTAAGGTTTACAGGGTTGATTACCTCCAGTGCAATTTTGAGTCATCAGGTTTCAATATGTGAATATATCTGGTGTCCCCCTCAAAAGCTAAGACAAGAATTTAAAATTGAAGGCATCCAGTTGATATTTTCTACTCTTAGAGTACCATCTACTCTTGGTATATTCAGGAGAAAACTGTCCCACTACACGATGCACCACCACTCACCCTTTGAAAGCCTTGCTTGAAAGAGATGTCACTGGAAACAGAGAAGGTGTGAGGAGACTGAGTGGTTTGGTAAAATTGGATATATTTCATTTCACAAGCACAAACAGAGCCTAAAAATTGGCTCAACTTTGCTGTGTTTCAGTCAGTAGGTTCCAGGCTAGTAACTAGACCATATGTTGATTGTGCAGCCTATGAAAATGATGCAATCTGGGTCTTCCTTCTCTACAATAAAAAAAGGTACCAGGTGTTGCTCTTTCTTGAAGATTGTAAAATAAAGGACCAATAAAACATTGACATTGCCCAGCTTTGTACTGGGGTTCTGTAGTCTCATAGGAAAATAACAAGCCATATGCTTAGCCTATGAAATCCTATAGAATGTCCCTGAGAAAATCCCCCAAATGGCAAAGGGAGAACATGAGTCCACGGGTTTCTGTCAAAACTGGTTTCTGCCAGCCCATGTTTTCAGAAGTTCCTTCATCTCTGCAGGTGTCCCTAGCAGCAAGAAATCTCTTGCCAATAGATAAATACCTTCACTGTAACTAGAATGAAGAAATGAGGCATACTGATTGTTATCCCCTGGATGTGATCTACCAGCTGTGATACCACTTCAAAAAGTGGTATCACAACTTAGTATTATTCACAAATTATTACTAGTAGTATTAGTATCTGCTGAGCCTGTTAGGCTTATGTCTCATTATGATTTCTCTTAATTTGGTCAGAAATAAATATTAATTGAGGTGTCCTAGGCACAAAGCGATATTCTTCTGGGGACCAAAGGAAGGAGCTTGTACAACAATGAAACATCACTGTCAGCAGCAGGTTAGAGGCTGGAGACGGGCATTAATATGTAAACTTTTGCTTTGTCAGCAATGGCAACAGTAGTGCCACTAGCAGTCTTGGCATTATGGACCTGGACATTTATCAGGAAAGCATGCCATCTTCTCCCATGATTAAGTAAGTAGCCACTGAGATGCAGTGATTGTGAGACCACTACTCCAATTCCATCTGGCAATCCATTTTGATCATTCAGGGTGTGCCCAACCACTGACCTCATCGTTGTCTGTACTGCTGTGGTTCCATGTCACTGGAGCAAGAATTCAAGCCTAGAGTAGGCCCTGCCCTGCCACCACCTGCTTTCTGGGTTTCAAATCTGCCCCCTGTGGAATAATTATTTCAGATAAAACTTATCAATATAATCTGAAGTGTATGTCATTTTACCTACCTAGAAACAGAAGCAAAAATCCATTTAAATTATACCATGCCAACTAAAGAAGACTATGGCAATGGCTTTTCCTTTACATGTAGAAACCTGGGATTATCACTACTAAATGTGTCTAATATTAAATGGTTGTCACGATGGATATGTGTCATTCTCACCCGGTGACTATGCTCTCCACAATATGGGGACTTCCTTAAGACCAAAGGAATAAAGGACTTAGAGAAGGACGAGTACTTCTAGGAAGTACATGCATCCTAAAATACGGCGCAGAAAGAGAGGGCAACATGAGGTCAGGAGTACTTCTAGAATATGTGGTTATTCTGGAAAATTAAAATGATTGAAATCTATTTTAGACCACTGTGATTTAGCTTATGATTTGGAGATTTCTGAAATTTCAGAACAATGATAAATAAGTGTAGGCTAAAGTTGCTCCCTGACCTATTTTCTCCATCACTATCTATAACTACAGCACTTTTATTTCACCATTTAACCAGGTGTGTTCCTCAGTGATTGAGGGTGACGGTGCATCCTTTGTTGCTCCACACAGCCATTATTCAGTGGAGATGAACATACACATTATCTTTTTTGTTTTGTTTTGTTTTAAGGAGAAATCAAAAACCAAAACAAACAAACAAAAACTACCTTGGGGTAAATTTATTTTTCTCTTTCAGGAAACATTTATTTAGCTACTTTTCCCAACTTTCTCTGCAGTCCGAGCCTATGAGCCTATGACCCCAGGGAAAATCTGTATTCTGAGAAAGCCAAGAAATCACCTCCATGGCCAGCATCCAAAACAGCAGAAACTGTGCCTCCCATTTGTCATACCCCCAATGTCACTTGCATAGAAATCTAGAAGAAAATCTAGATCCTTGAAAAATTAACATTTCTGCAAATAAATACGTATGAATGAAAGAATTACTATACTCTTTCTCTTAACATCAGGAACGCAATGGAATTTTTCAGCCATATCTTAGCAGTAACAGAATGAGAGAATTGTCTATCATCAAACAACACATTTTTAAGGGCTCCTGTACTCCAATTTCTAGACACGACAAAAATATAGGAGAACCACAGGCTTCCCAGGATAGCCACTTCCTTTCAGCTGCTGGCCATATGTTCTTACTTTAGAAACATTTACCAAGTCCTCCCACTACATGCAAGGCTCTGTAATAAGTACACACCATATGAAAACACCTCCGATATTGAACTCTACCGTATCTAATGGAATACTTCAGTTATGAGTCCCTCATTCTAAACCACCCAGCCTACTACACTTCCCCAATAAAAAGAAAAAGAAAAATTTTAATTGAGATATTTTTCTGTCAAATGTAAGTTCTGCAGTTTGTTGGTTGTCGTTTTTCTTTTCTTTCTTTTTTTTTTTTTTTTTTTGAGACAGAGTCTTGCTCTGTCACCCAGGCTGGAGTCCAGTGGCGCGATCTCGGCTCACTGCAAGCTCCGCCTCCTGGGTTCACACCATTCTCCTGCCTCAGCCTCGCAAGTAGCTGGGACTACAGGCACCCGCCACCATGCCTGGCTAATTTTTTATATTTTCGGTAGAGACAGGGTTTCACCATGTTAGCCAGGATGGTCTCGATCTCCTGACCTTGTGATCCGCCCACCTCGACCTCCCAAAGTGCTGGGATTTGTCTTTTTTCTTATTTCAGATCAAAGAACCATATACCTGTAAAATTATTTTTTAAATAAAATAAAAGCTATGTTGCTATTGTAGTATAGAAAAAAAAACATAGTGACAAGATGGGAACATATGATTCATTAACATGAAAGTAAAATGCAGAAGAATCAATCTCCAAATCAGAACAGTTACCCACAAAATCTCTTTGACTGTTTAAACCTATGAAGGTTTATGGTAAGGAGGTTGAAGAGAAGAGAAGGATGCATCTCTCAGTCTCCCACACCAGCTATCCCAACTAAAGTAACCAGTTATCTGGCCTGTTGTTGTTGGAGGAGGACATTTATTGCAGACCCAGTGATCCTACATAATAGACACGTTGGTATTTTCCCAGCATTACTCCACTCTACAAAAACAATAAATCCAGAATGAACTTCAGAAGCCTTTAGATCAGTAAGACCCATCGCCTCATCTTTCATTTACAGCTTATTCTTCTAAACATTACCAATCATATACTGTTGTTTTCTCCCAAAGTGAATTACTAGAAGAAAAGGAGATTCTTAAAGGACAGTCAGAAAGCATAGAGGGTAAGCCATCTTCCCATACTTTTGACACACAATTGCCTGGGCTCTCCCTTTGGAAAGAGGGATAAGGCTGTGGTTGTGTCTGTGCCCAGCACCTGCATCTGGATTGCCCATGGGAACAGCCAGCCCCCAGAGGAGCCTGCTGGTGATCAACTTTGACCTGGAGCCAGAGTGTCCGGATGCCGAGCTCCGAGCCACCCTGCAGTGGATAGCTGCCTCCGAACTTGGGATTCCCACCATCTACTTTAAGAAGTCTCAGGAAAACAGAATTGAAAAGGTATCATGTTCCAGGTTTGGGTATCAATGAAGCTTTGTGTTTTTATCACCACTGGAAACTCAGTAAATGCTCAGTTAACCTATTTCCATTTGAATTATTTGATGCTGACTGTTCTTGACCTTAAAATTGTAGCTAGAACATTGAAATCTAGCACCTGTGTAAATGTAATATAATTAGCATTTCTTTGATCCTTACTTTGTCTTGGCTGGTAAGTGGTTGTGAGAAAAGTAAATTGGGGGGTTGGAAACTTTTTTAGAGTCTCTTAGTTTTTGGTGTTTTCTTGCTCTAAGACAAACTTCTTCATAGCACTCCTTTAAATAAAAGAAAGAAAGAAGAACCTGATATATAACAGAAACCAAAGTGAAGCCACACTGACATCTAAAACAGGCCAAGAGAAGGCATTTTTAATTCCCTTCCAAACAGATTTGCATTAGGAAGATTTTTTATTTATTATTCTCCACCTACCAGAAATATAAAGCTAGGCAAGGGATCCTTGGCCAACATCAAAATTAATAGTAACTATCACTCTAATTCTACATCTGTAACTGTGGTAGAATCTTAGCTATGAAGAGTAAGGCATGAATCCGTCTGCCAATGTCTTCAAACTTAATTTTCCGTAGTTTAAAAGTAGACTCATTTTAAAAGATTTCAAATTAATAACAACATATTAGTTTTCTGTTGCTGTGTAACAAACTGCCACACATTTACCAGCTTAAAACAGCACTTAGCTCCGTAGGTCTGAAGTTAGGGTGAGTTCCATTGTAATCTTTGCTTTAGGTTTTACAAGGCGGAAATGAAGGCATGAGCCTGAGTAGGCACTTATCCAGAAGTTCCAGGGAAGAGAAGGAGTCCAAGCTCGTTCAGGTTGTTGTGCTAACTCAGTTTCAGGTGGTTGTAGGACTGAGGTCCTGTTTCCCTGCTGGCTGTCAGCAGAGGGCCGCTCTCAGCTCCCAGAGCCACCCACATTCCCTGTCACATGGCTCCTTTTGTCCTTTTGGTATCTGTCTCTCTGATACCTCAGCCACCCGCCAGAGAAAGCTCTGTCTTTAAAGAGTTTGTGTGATTAGGCCAGGTGCGGTGGCTCATGCCTGTAATCCCAGCCGTTTGGGAGGCCGAGGTGGGCAGATCACCTGAGGTCAGGAGTTCAAGACCAGCCTGCAACATGGTGAAACCACATCTGTACTTAAAAAAAAAAAAAAAAAGCTGGGCGTGATGGCAGACACCTGTAATCCTAGCTACTCAGGAGGCTGAGACAGGAGAATTGCTAGAACCCAGGAGGTGGAGGTTGCAATGAGCCGAGATTCCACCACTGC
>NW_012116599.1:7466404-7470204 GCF_000951035.1 Colobus angolensis palliatus | reverse complement strand
GGGATTAGGGTGAAAAACCTTGAGTACTGTTTTAGGACCCTGCCTATCAAGCCACCAGGTAGGATTTTCATGTCTTGTTGTCACAAGGTGCCTCCATGTGCCTCATCCTACTTGCTTCTCAACAAGCCTGTGACAAAACAGAACAGATATTATTGTCCCTTTTTGACTAAGGAGCAAATCGGGTACATGAACGATTTCCCAGGCCAAGTCCCTGCACCCTGCTTTCTCCATAAAATACTTCTCAGTAGTTCTTTATTTTAAAAGGACCTTTCTCAAGTTAAATGACTTTGGGCTTACAATCTGGATTTTTTTTTTAACCGTGTAATTGCATTTTAATTATCTGTGCCAAAATCTAGCAGCCTGAAATGAAATGTTTTTTACCTTCTTGCCCCTGCTTATGGTAGTTAGAACAGCTTCTCTATTTCTGCACCACGAGTCCATGGAATTAACTACAGGAAAAATTGAAAAGGAGATCTAATTCATTGTTCACCTCTCTCACTTCAACCTTTTTCCAACTGGTAATTAATACGTCCTTTCATGCCTATGCCTGCCTGCTGTTATACCCAAAATTATTCTAGGCACCTTGCTATACTTGTCATACTTTCATTTACAAGGTGTTGAGTGGTTCACTATTTGATAAATTCTCCTCTGACCTTACCACTCAGCTGCAAAGGGTGCAATAAAAAAAACATAATCATGGCTGGGCGCGGTGGCTCAAGCCTGTAATCCCAGCACTCTGGGAGGCCAAGACGGGCGGATCACGAGGTCAGGAGATCGAGACCATCCTGGCTAACACGGTGAAACCCCGTCTCTACTAAAAACATACAAAAAACTAGCCGGGCGAGGTGGTGGGCGCCTGTAGTCGCAGCTACTCGGGAGGCTGAGGCAGGAGAATGGCGTGAACTCGGGAGGCGGAGCTTGCAGTGAGCTGAGATCCAGCCACTGCACTCCAGCCTGGGTGACAGAGCGAGACTCTGTCTCAAAAAAAAAAAAAAAAACCATAATCACATGTGAGCCTACCCCTATGCCATACACTGTCCCAAAGACCCTCTGCTACATAGAGGAGAGAAAAATATTCTCAGGAATACATTCCCAGGCTCATGGGAAAATGAAAGATGAGCTGGTTCCAGCTCTATCGCCTGTCACTTACTGAATAAGAGTATGACATGGTAGATTTTCAGGTGGTACCTTAATGGAATAGATGTATGTACAATGTATCTTCTTGAAGAAACAATGTTATATGAATATATGTCTCAGAAATCCCCAGTCGGTGCAAGGGTAAGAGGTGTCTCACAAACACCTGGGTTACATAAATCATGCCTTGACTTGGTATTTGTTTATCCCAACCTGATTTTCAGTTCTCAAAGAGAATACTTGTTTTTGGATATAACTATTTTTCTGAGAAAATAGACGTTCCGCTAATGTTATTAAGAAGGATATTAAATGATATTTCACTCATTCAATTAGCACCAGCTCAAGAACTTTAATTCTAAATAATGTAATTTTAGGAATAAAATCTTCTGATTTTTTTTGAGTCATCTAAGATTCTCTCCAAAGTCCATTATATCATTCTTATGCCTTTGCATCCTCATAACTTAGCTCCCACTTATGAGTGAGAACATACAATGTTAGGTTTTCCATTCCTGAGTTACTTCACTTAGAATAATAGTCTCCAATTTGATGGTATTGACTTTTGACTTAACTTTGCAAATACAAAGACAAAAAAACTACTGTTAAGGTTATCAGTCTCAAAGAAACTCATCACAAAGGAAGGGGAAAATTCGGAAGAATTCAATACTGAGGCGCTTCATCTGTAATCATAAGAAAGTGCCTTGAACTGATTTCTTTAGTCAGATTTAGTGCATGTTACAGTCACGTAGGGAGGTTTTACAAACTCCAACGCTCCAACCAATTAGATCAAATCTTCTCCGGCGATGCTGCCCAGGCATCAGGGTTTTGTAAAGGTGCCTGGGGTTCCAGGGTGCAGCCAAGGCTAAGGCTGGTAGCTCTACGGGCCTTAATTGCAGGAGCAATATAATAACCAACTCTCTTATGCTTAATGCAATCTAATTCTGCCTTGGAGCAAAAGGATGTAGTTGCTTTCAGAAACCTAAGTTGAATGTTTCCAAAAAATTATACAACTTGCAACAACTCCCATAGATTTCATGATACAATTTTGTAAACAATTAATCTAATTTATTAAATGCACCTGAGAATATAAAAACTATCTCCTATGTGATTCTTTTCTTCAAATGAGTCTACAGATGATAGAACGTAAATTCTTCTAGTTTCCTAAGACAAAACATTCGAAATGCCAACTATGATTTAAGGGAAGGGAACCTCATTATTACTGATTGTGAAATGGCAGAAAATGAAATATTTTCATTTTTATTTTTCAATACCATTGAAAGAGAAACTCAGATCCTGACATGCTAAAGCTGATTGTGAAAATACCCAGGCAACAGCATGAACAGGTGCAATGAGAGCTCTAGGGATCACTGCTAAATAGGACGTGGTTTTAAAATTTCAGCCCAGTAAAGAACTAGAATGTCCTTTTCTGACTTCTTCACAATCTTTTTCATTCTTACCTTTTTTTAATGGAAGAAAAGAAAACATGAGATCTTCTTGCTCATCAGCCCCAAAGATGTTTCCAGGTCTCAATATCCAAGATTAAGTCATCACAGCCTCAGAGCATGCTCTGTTTAGCAGGGCCAGAACATTGTTAAATGCCACTTTTTTGGGATATCAGCCTGGACTTAGAAATCATGACAGATTCCAGCTTGTGACCACACCACAAACTCTACACAGAGTGGCCTAGCTGGTGGCTTATTTTGACAAGTTTGGAGAGACTCTCCTTCACAGGTCCCAAATAGATGGAAAGAAGCTGGTGTTAGGGCTTCTGGAAAGGTAGGAGGCAGGGAGAATTCTGGGAAAATATTGGCATCTGCTCCAAAGCTTTGATTCTTCCCCCACCCAGACAATGACTCAGAGATAAAAGCTGGGGATAAGGTGGTGGTCCCGTGAGCTACGGTTTACAGAAAGGAGCCAAGGCAAATGTCATGTTTCCATCGGTGGAATCTTTTCAGACTTGCTAAGTGAAAGGAGGCACCAAGACTACTGCCGATGCTTTAGGGAAATCTCGAGAAACAAATCAACAACCTGTGAGCCTCTCCCAGTGAGACCCCAGAAACTCAATGTCCCCACCTTCTGGACTAGGAGCTCTACTTTCTAGATTTCCAGTAAGAGCTGGAGAGTGAGGAAAAGCCTGCTTAGTGGAATCATACAAAAGCTGTCATTTTAGCCTTTCTCCCCTTTATTGCCTTCAAGACCACTATTCCAAAGCCACATGTCATCATCCCTTTGTTGAATCAAAATCGTGGCTTGGATCTTACATACACTCTTAGATAATAAGTAACAGCTCACAAAATTATTTTTATGTATCTCCATAAATCACTAATAGCTGCTTGAAATGTTACCCTTCCCAAAAGTATTTTCATCATTAGCAAAGCCTTAACCTAAAGGGTCTCTTCCTAAAATGTCAAGAATCAGATGGACAAGAAGCTCAGAAGGGTGGTGAGAGGTCCCAGGCAATGAATTAAATTTTTTTTTCTTTCTCTTTCCTTTTTTTTTTTTTTTTGAGATGGGGTCTAGCTCTGTCACCCAGGCTGAAGTGCAGTGGTGAGATATGACTCACGGCAGCCTCAAACTCCCAGGCTCAAGCGATCCTCTCGGCTCAGCCTGCTGAGTAGCTGAGACTACAGGTGTGCTCCACGGCGCCTGGCTAATTTATTTTTACTTTT
>NW_012116599.1:7450339-7466354 GCF_000951035.1 Colobus angolensis palliatus | reverse complement strand
CTGTCACCCAGGCTGAAGTGCAGTGGTGAGATCTCGGCTCACTGCAACTTCTGCCTCCCGGGTTCAAGCGATTCTCCTGCCTCAGCCTCCTGAGCAGCTGTGATTACAGGTGCACACCACCACACTCGTTTAATTTTTGTATTTTTAGTAGAGATGGGGTTTTCATCACATTGGTCAGGTTGGTCTTGAACTCCTGAACTCATGATCAACCCACTTCAGCCTCCCAAAGTGCTGGGATTACAGCGGTGAGCCACCGCACCCGGCCTCTCTGAAATTCTAACACTGAGACTGATGGGAGTGAATGAGCTGGCTCACCATGGCTGCTACCATGAGCATGAAGCAGCCCCACATCTCACCCCCACAACATATATGCCCACTCAGTCACCACGTGGTAGGAAACATGCCCCATGACCAGCTTTTATTTTGCCACATGCCCACCACTCTCCCACTCCAGGCTCTGTTCAGCCTTTTCCTGGATCTATAACCTGCAATCATTTTCGAGGAGCGCTCTTGCAGTAGAAAATTATTGAGCAACAGCCTCAAGAGATGCATGTTTAAATTATATATGTGAAAATACATTACCCAAAACTCAAGACTAAATACTTAGTGAAAGTTCGTCCTCAATGATGCTAAATGTTTATCCATATTCCAAACAGTCTTCTTGAGATCTTTGAATGTACTTGACTCACGCTTGGTCTTGCATCCCTTCTGTCATTCAGCAAATATGCATGGAGCACCTACTATGTGCAGGCATGAGATATGAAAAGATGGCTAAGATGTTGTCCTTCTGCTGGGAGATCACTGTCTGTGGTTACCATCTGCCTTCCATCTGTCTCCCTTTTCACAACATCCTAAAACTCTTTAAGACAATGTTTATGTTTCCAGGTATTAAAAATTAAGGATGTCATTTTCCAGCCTAGGAAATTGCTTTATTTTGATTCAGCCAATACAAGCCAAATGAGTACAATAAAGTACTGATTACTGTCACTGTGCAAATGTTTGGTACCATCACAGCTGGGAGAAGAAACATCATTTAACAGCAGATCTTTATGAGACAACTTCTCAGTAATTGAAATGAATTAACATACTCAAACTGGAAAGAAATTAGCATTCCAGTCCCTGGCTGATCTCTTAAGTCTGAGCAAACAAATACCAAAAAAAAAAGAAAAGAAAAGAAATTTAATTTTAAAAAATCCTAGGGAAAAAAAAAATCAAAGAACTAGCAACTGAACCACAATCCTCATCTTTTTAGCAAATAAGTCTCTCTTCCTCATAAAACTGCCAAATTTCCAGCCTATTTTTTCTCCTAGTGCTCCAGGTAAATATCAAGAACATAGAATTTACTTATCCATATTCCAAACAGTCTTCTTGAGATCTTTGAATATATTTGACTCACACTTGGTCTTGCATCCCTTCTGTTGTTCAGCAAATATGCATGGAGCACCTACTATGTGCAGGCACATAGTTCTTCTGCCACCAAAATGCAAAAAGTTACGGTGGTAGAAAAAGCATTGAATGGAAGCGTTAGAAGACCACGATCCTACTGACAACTTTTATCTTTCAAGCCCACATCTTTTTCATTGCAAATGCTCATATCATAGAGTTGTGACAGAATTGAATGAGATTCCACGTGTTAAAATATTTCCTGTAGTTCCTGGCTTTCATTACATGTTTCCTCAAGAACGTACCCTAGGAGTTAGAGAGTCCTTCACACTGGACTTCATCAGTTCCACGAAGAGAACCACTTATAACTATTTCCCCATTTTTCCTCCCTTCAAGCCCTCAATTTCACTTGCAGTCCAGACTTTCTCTCTAGGTTGTGGCCGATAGAACTGGTACCAATAACCAGGTGACAAATCTAAGGTGTTTCCTCCATCTTTCCTGATCCTGTGGCTGTGGAAAGCCAGCCTTTCCTGATCCTTCATCTTAGCCTGGAGGGTGAGGGAGTTGCTTCTCAGGATGGACTGAGAAACCAACAGGTGGTCCTGCTTCAAAGTTTACCACTTGATTTATTTGGCCTAAATTTACACACCCAGTGAGATCTTATTTGTGACAGAAATAGAAGGGACTGGGAGCTGTAATACACAGTCCTATGACAGAAAGTCTAACCCAGAAAAAAGCAGACCTGAGAAAACACTAAATATCTAAAAGACTGGCTCTTAAAAAAAAAGAATTAGTCTCATTCCACCTAATCCTCTGCAATCAGTGAATGGCAAACTGCTGTGAAAAAAAAAAAAAATCCGTTGACGAAGCTTGGTAATAATCTGGAATCTTTAAAAAGAAAATAGATTATCCTGGAAAACAGTCCTCTGACACTAGAGACATTTAAAGATGGACTGGAGAGCCATTGGCTTTGCGAGGGTGGTTGAATGAGGTGGTTTTCAGGACCCTCTATGCTCTGTGAGCCCTAACTCTCTGTTTTATTTTAGTTTCTAGATGTCGTGCGGCTGGTTCATCAGAAGTCCTGGAAAGTGGGCGATATCTTCCATGCAGTTGTCCAGTACTGCAAAATGTATGAGGAGCAGAAGGATGGGAAACTGAGTCTCTTTGACTGGCTCTTGGAACTGGGATAAGGCAGTCTGCCCTACTGAGCATTCCTTCCCTTTATTCAGCTTAGATTACAGTGGTTTGTTCTAAATGCTCTAAACGTTCTCAAAACATCACATCACATTAGCAGAGCTATAAAACAAAAATCTGCTACTCAAATCCACTGCATACAGAATAAATCGGAGGAAAAGCAAAATATAGGTCTGTCCAAATTCATACAACTTGTGGGCGAGTTCCAAAGAGCTTGGATTAGAAGGGCTGGACAAAGAGAAATTTCAATGGGGCCCAAATTAGAAGGCTTATAATGAGACCCAGTCTCCAGGAAAACAACGCTCACATATGTTTAATCATAGAAAATGATTTGTAATGTCTCTAATTAACAAACTCAGTGGTCAAAATAATTTTTTAAAGTATTCTGTAACCTATATTTTACTCTTTCTGATTATGTTAAGGGGCTGCCAGCCCAGGGAAATACTTAAGATATGGGTGAGAAATCCCCAGGCTTTTATACAAAAGATTTCCACTTTCAAACCAATGTCAGTGGACATTGATAAAAGGATAGCAGCGTCCCCTACTGAGGTGATTTCCTTTATTCCCTGCAGCCCACTGATAAATATCCCACTTCTCCCAAATAGTGTCTGGGCTCCCAGCTAAGCAGAAAACTAGTGTCAATTGGCATTCAACTGAAGAAGAGGAAAATAAAAGATTGTCTTGTTTCCATCCCTGTATTACTTGAGTAACATGATCACATAATTCTTATCCTAAGAGAAAGTTCTTATATTAAAAAAAAAAAAGTCTTTTCAGATAAAATCTGCTTGTGTCTCGAATAATATGACAAACTTCCACTTTATTTTATTGTAAATTATAAAGAGATTATTGTCTTAAATAATATATTGAGTTAGCTTCAAGCTTCCTAACTTATGAAGAGATTGTTGTCTAAAGTCACATATTGACATTGAGCTCATGGTTTGTTTCATCACGTGTGTGTTGGTAGCTGTACAGCAGACACGCCACTCCAATGACATTTATAATGACAGAAGCAGGGTAATGGTCTCGTATTTGACATGATCAGTTAGGATCATAGACTTTCCCTGACTCGTGGATATTAACCTTGAATTGGGGGAAAAGAAGATTTTGTCACATTTTAGTTATTTTAATAACAGAGATTTACTCTTTTGAAAAATAAAGGTATCTAATGTCCCTTAATAAGTCTTCTTTCCTTCCAGATAATGACCTACACGGATTTTATTTTCTTGATCAAAGAGGTGTTTATTAAGGATTTCTGGATATACTATACTTTTACTCTATTTTTCAAGATCACAAAGTAATTTTAAATGTCAGCAGGTTCTCATACATGAATGCTGGCCTCACCTACTCTACCAGCCACATTTTGAAATGCAAAGAAAGCTCCCTTGTAAGCCATCCTTCCTTCCCCAGTCCCATCCTAGGATAGTTGCCCAGTGCTCATTAGGCATTTATTATTGAAATAGTCCAAATTTAGGTTATTATGCTTAATTGACACATTAAGCAAAGGCCCAGTTTTAAAATATATCCATCAATTCATGCTGAAATGTGCTTCTTTGTGCTATCAAATGGAATAGAATACACTTATTTTTTAAACAATCCCAGAATATTGTGTGTAGACTTTTGTTGTGCTCGAATAAATGTTTACTTATCTTACAAAGCACAAATACTGGATTGTAACCATGTGACGAAGTTATCTATGTTGTATCTCACGCTGCAAATTAATCAATAAATCTCTATTGTCAGATTGTCAATGATTTTTTCTGCAAGAGCTTTAAGCACCTCATAGGAAAAACAGTCACGGTACAATTGGATAAAGGCCTATATATTCCTTAGAAAAGTTTTGTTGTCCTGCTTTCATTTATTGGAAAACGTAAATGTTCTTGGCTTCATTTGTTAAAATCAGTAATATTCCTGGAAATCAGTTTCTCAAACTTGGCACTATTGACATTTGGGAGCACATCACTCTTTGCTGCAAAGGGTTATCCTGAATATTGTGACATGTTTAGCAACATCCCTGGCCTCTACCCACTAGATGCTAGTAACCACCCCCTCACAGTTACGATAACCAAAAATATTCCCAGCCTTGCCAAATGTCCCCTGGAGGCCAAAATCATCACTGGTTTAGGACCACTGTTGTCAAGAATGCATTGAAGGACCAGGGCCTTAGTCTCTATGAGGTCTTAAAGGAGGAGGTGCCTTCAGCCATCTAGGGAATCCCCATAAGAAGCCTGAAAACCGGGTATTTCCCTACCCAAGACCCATAGAGTGTGGCTTTTGCCTTAAATCTGGGGAAGAGGAGAAAGAGGCACAAGACAGACAAGGAGTCTAGAAACCTGGGGATAAACCAACCTAGACTCAACTAAACTCAAGGTAAACTCATCAGGGTTAGAGGTAAGTGAATGATGCTCTTTGAATTCAGGAAATAAACTATTAGAATATATGCAAATAGAACATTGAGAATCATGGGCACTTTGTTTTATTCGCTAATAAGGAGGCACGAACATGCTTTGAATTCTGCAGTCAGCCAGGGGATATTGTTAAATAAAAACAAACTCTGCACATTAGCAAAAAGAGGCTTTATTTAAACCGATTATGGCATGTGGGGTTAGGGGACTCTTTCAATGGAGGATGGAACTATTGCAATAACAAGAATACTCCAACCACAAGATCTGCAAATGTGTTAAGGGTTAGGCAAAAAGGAGTTTTTTGTTTGTTTTGTTAGAAAGAGAAGTAAATAAGGCTAGAATGAACCAGGCATGGGGAATGGGATGGACAGGGTGAGCCAGCGAGGTGGCGTGATCACACAGTAGATTAGAGAATGTTTTATCCTGAGATCAGCCTGGTCTCAGGAAGGAGCCTCTTCAGGAAGGGCTGTATGCTGGATCATACTGAGAAGGGGCCAACATTCAGGAACCAAGGAAAGGAGAGAAGCTTAACTAAAGTTTAGTTACTAGCGCTTGTTCCAGTTCGTCAGTGGGTACAGTTTGGCTAATTCTTTATGAGATAATAAACAAGAATTTGGAGGGTCTGTGTCTGGCCTTGTTAGAAGTAAACCAGAGAGTGACCCACGAGTCTTAAGTCATCTGCAGAAGGATGATTCCTTGCACTAAGCTATTTCTGGAACATACTGGTTGGGGGAATTTCCCTAACCATGGCTGTTTACTAGCATCTCAGTTGTCCATATCAAAGACTCAGCAGATAGTCCTTAGGAAACCATTGTCCTTGACATCTTCTTGGGACACACTGTCTTCCTTTCGCAGTGTAAGTGCATGTCCTTTCATTTAAAAAACATTTTCCTTGGAACTATTGAGCGTTGGGTACCATGCTAGACAGTTGGAATGAAGAGCTGAATTACGCGGCACAGCACTTAGGAGTTCACAGACTATAGGGGAAATGTACATATCAAAGTCTAACAGAACAACATAATAATGGCTATAATGCAACTCTATACGGACTGGCAAGGCAGGGAACCCTGGGGAATATTCATTGCTACCTGGTGGAGAGAATATTTGTGCTCAGCTTTTGGGGTATGAGGGAGTCATTTAATAAGTAGGGAGAAGAGACCCCAAACTGCAGAAGAGAGGGCATTCAGAGCAGAAGGATCATGAGCAGCAGTCCGGATATGCAGCCTGAGACACAGCTGGAAATTTGATGCAATCATAACACAGCTATGAGCTGAGGGAGGCACCAGGTGTGAAGCTGGGAATAGAAATCAAAGCCACATTTTAAGAGGCTTTCCATCTGTGCGAAGGAGTCCAAAATATATTCTTTTTTATCCCCCCATATAGACAGGGTCATGCTATGCTGCCCAAGCTGGTCTTAAACACCTGGCTTCAAGCAATCCTCCTGCCTTAGCCTCCCAAAGTGCTGAGACTACAAGCATAAGCCCCTCTATTTGTCCCAAAATGTATTATTTGAGCATGAATCCTTTTAATCAAAGGAGATGGAAAATCAGAGGTACATGTAAGAAAAATTATATATAATTTTTGAATTATATATAATATGAATGAATGTGTGTGAATTGTATAAATTATATGAATTAATGTTTGAATTATATCTAATATGAATGGATGTATATAATTTTTGAATTATATACAATATGAATGAATACATGTGTGGGCCACTGAGTTCTAGCTTTCATTTGAGATAATGCCATGGAAGACAGCTTTGTTCATGGGCATATTCACGGTAGAGGGGTTCCCTCACAGTTCTACGACTTGTTCTTCTCATACAGCACTCTGCACCAGGGGTCTCCAAGACCGACCTCAGACGGAAGGATCCGTCTGATATGCTAGAAGGATATGCTGGAAGGATATGCTGAAAGGATCCACAGGATTCAGAAGCCATGTTTCCACAGTTATGATTTATCACAGCAAAAATGGATGCATTAAGCTCAGCAAGGGGAAAGGGCACATAGAGCAAAGTCCAGGATAAATAAACGCAAGCTTCCGGGTGTCCCTTCCCAGTCGAGTTGCGCAGGATGCACTTAACTCTCCAATAATGATACATGACAACACAGGCAAAGTGTCGCCAACTGGGGAAGCCTTAGTGTCCAGGTTTGGTGCTGGAGGTCAGCCATGTAGGCTTGCAGCATCCACGGGACTGACCTCAGCTACTCATGCTCCAGCCTCCACTACACACCAAAAATGGATGTTTATGATACATCCTGTTATTAGAGTAAATTATGTGGTCAAAGTGGTATAGCATGGCCCAAGGCCTCAGGCATACAAAACACTCTTACCAGGCAGAACATTCCCAAGGCTCAGTGCTTAGCTCTTAGGAACCAGCCAAAAGTCAGTCCTGGAAATAGACCTCTTTGGGGAATGTGCAGGGTTGGAACAACCCAGGCATCATGAGTTAACCCTTTCCTACACAAGCACTTATCACCATCTGCCTTCTAGCATGGTACATTGTGTACAGGTGGTCTCCGTTGCTGATTGTGAATTCCTGGAGGATGAAACCACATTTTACTCATCTATGAATTCCGCCATGGTCCCTAGCACAATAGCAGATGTTATGTAGACCTGGAAAATGAATAGGCCTTGGGGAACTAAGGCCTTGGTTTATATCTGATAAAGTTCAGCCATTAATTCTAAAACTACAGTTTTATTTTTATGCTCTTCTTAGCTTATTAGAGACTGCTACCTGGCATATAAATCTGCTCAGAATTTCTTATGAAATTACTTTTGGATTCAGGCAAGTGAAGCGTTCTACAAACATTTGCGTGTTATTGGAATTGTATAAGAATGTTTGACCTAAAATATTTTAATACCACAAAACTGAGAATATTTTAGGGGTATTAGAATGAATTTCAGTGATATTCAGGACATTGCCAGCAGAACTTGGAGCCAATTGAGTGCAGGCAGGTTCAAATGAAATGAACAGAGGAAGGAAAACATCCTTTGAGCCTCCCTTGCTCCCAGCAAAACTTGTTTGTGCACAAACAAAATGTTCATCCATCTTTATTGTTGCAGAGATCCTTTCACCAACTAAATTTTTCCTGAATAATTCCTTCAAAAATGCCTTCTCGAAAGTCCTCTAATTTCCCATTCTTCCTTTCAGTGTTCACAGCTCCTTTCTGCAAAAAGGGAAGGGAAGGCCTTCTGTTCCTTGGAGATGGCCTTCCATTAAACAACTATCAACATGTTTTTATTTCTTTTTGGAAGATTCCCACCACTTCATTGAACTCCATCCCATTACTATACCCTTCATTCTGTCATTTTCTGGTCCAGAACCTGGCAGGCACTCCTGATTTTACAATGATGCTCTGAGCACTCAAAACCCAGGTGCAAAGATTGTTTTATGGCAAATTGTGATGTCCTTGGGCTGAGTATCTGGCCCAAATATTTATACGCACACAACCTGTCTCTCTCTTAGCTTGTCATAAACAACAGCATGCGGGACAGATAAAGCAGAAGCAAGAGTTTCTGTTCTTGCAGAGGAAGGTAGAATTAATGGCTCTTTGTTGAGACAGCATAAAGGTGGATGAAACCAAGACAGCCTCTAGCTTAAAATGCCGTGGATCCTTCTCCAGGCCCATGTGTGACATTTGCGAAGGATACTCTTGCCAACTATTTCAAGCAACAGGACACAATTATTTTAAACCTAACAATATTTTTAGTAATCAGGGCAATAGACCACATGTTGACCTTTTATGAAATGCACAGAAATGCCAAAAAAAAAAACACCTCATTGAATTAGATCAGTTATTACCCTCTGTATTTTTGACAGCAGAATCTTATTTTAAATTTTCATTGCAGGGTTATAGTACTGGAGAGTTCTAGGCTCTCCAATATATTTACCAAATGTTTTTGATACTTCATTTTAAATCTATGTTTTAATATAGCAAGTAAAGTGCGTGAATAATCTGATACATGAGACCATTTCTAACTGAACATTTTGTACACTGCTGTCTGCCAGAGAGATGATACCAAGGAAGGAGCAAAACAATGGTCTGGGGTGTGGTAAGCCACGTGAAGGTTAGAAGAGGCTTGCTCCTAAACATCCAGGAACAGTTCGTTTCTTTGTTTTCTAAATGCCTGGAGCAAGAGGCAGAGAAATCAAATTTTGAATAATTATTCCCAAAGAGGTCAGGAAAACTCTGAGAGTGTTGAGTGAGACAAAGAAAAAATGTAGCTACAATTCTTAACATTTTTATGGCATAGGCTTTTATTAGTCCTTTCTCATGCCGCTATAAGGACATACCTGAGACTGGGTAATTTATAAAGGAAAGTAGTTTGACTCACAGTTCCACAGGGGTGGGGAGGCCTCAAGAAACTTGCAATCATGGTGGAAAGGGAAGCAAACCGTCCTTCTTCATATGGCGGCAGCAAGGAGACATGCAGAGCGAAGCTGGGGTGGGTACAAGCCCCTTATAAAACCATCAGATCTCGTGAGAACTCACGTACTATCATGAGAACAGCATGGAGGTCACTGCCCCCATGATTCAATTACCTCCCACCAGGTCCCTCCTACAACACATGGGGATTATGGGAGCTATAACTCAAGATGATTTGGGTGAGGACACAGCCAAACCATATCGAGGCTCTTTTGAAAACCTGAGAAAAGCTGCAAATACACAAAATTTAGGGGTTATTGGTAGAACTTCAGGGAGCTGTTCAAGCGTTCTACATAACTCAGTTCTAGTTTCTAAATAGTAGGGCTCATGTCTTCTTCATTTGCTTTCACCTTCTAGACCCTACCTCTGGTTCCTATCCTCAATTCTTGTTTGTTTGAAGAAAGCCCACCCTCATTTATGAGGAAGGCAGATCAAAAAAGTCAGATTCTGACCAGAAGGAATGCTATTTTAAAGGTTTTTGGTTTTTTTTGTGTGTGGAACATGTTCTCATCAAGATCATTACAGAAATGCAAATTAAAACCACAATGAGACATCACCAGTCAGAATGGCTATTATTAAAAAGTCAGGGCGGGCATCGTGGCTCATACCTGTAATCCCAGCACTTTGGGAGGCTGGGGCAGGCAGATCACTTGAGGTCAGAAATTCAAGACCAACCTGGCCAACACCGTGAAACCTTGTTTCTACTAAAAATACAAAAATTAGCTGCGTGTGGTGGAGCGTGCCTGAAATTCCAGCTACTTGGGAGGCTGAGGCAGGAGAATTGCTTGAACTCAGGAGACAAAGGTTGCAGTGAGCCGAGATCACGCCACTACACTCTAGACTGGGTGACAGAGTGAGACTCCATCTCAAAAAAAAAAAAAAAAGAGGTCAGAAAATAATAGATGCTGGCAAGGTTGTGGAGAAAAACTCATTCCGTTCATTAGCCACTCGTTCCACCAATACTTATTCAACACCAAGCACGCTAAGCACTGTTCTAGATGATGCAAAGAAATGTAATGAAAAACAGAGAGTGTTTTTGACATTTGAGAATTTTCACTCGAGTAAAGGATATAAATAATGAGCCGTAACAAAAATATATTAATAATATATAAAACTTAGTTGGGCATATAGCATCAATAAAAAATGCTGGGGAAAAAAACTTTAATTTAAAAGCAGAGTAAGGGTTAAAGGGTAGTGAAAAGTGTTCATTAGGACATGCCTCCCCTCAGTGGTTCCAAGGGCCTTTTAGTAAATTTGAAAGTTCTTGAAGTCCAAGAGTGTCACTTGAGATGGCCCCTGAGGACTGACTCGCTAGTCAATCTCAGCGTGTGATTGCTGGTACCAAGTAAAGAGGTGGTGAGAAAGCCAGCTATTGCCTGCACTTCATCAACTGAGAGGGTCTGTACTTGCTTGTTATAACTGTGAGAACAATGCTGGGAGCAGGGATGAAAGAGTAAACTATATATCAAAGGACAGTAGTGTACACGGAGACAACACATCTCTATTCTTTGGACAGTTTTTCCTCTCAGCCCCATGTCTCTTTGGTGATATATTTTTCCCACCTTCATTCTCTCCTGACGTTTTCCAGCTGTCTCCAGCTCTTTCTGTCCCCGCATGCTGCATTTGTTTGCCCTGCGCTGCCACATGGGTGGGTGACACAGAAGTGCAGGTTGCCTGAGTCATGGGGTCTCACCCTTCAGAATGTCAAGGGCAACACCACCATCGCTGGAACTCCCCTGACTGGTGAATAAACAACATTTTAAAATAAACAAATTTGGCCAGGCACAGTGGCTCACATCTGTAGTCCCAGCACTTTGGGAGGCCAAGGCAGGTGGATCACCTGAGGTCAGGAGTTCAAGATAAGCCTGGCCAACATGGTAAAACCCTGTCTCTACTAAAAATACAAAAATTAGCTGGGCATGGTGGTGGGTGCCTATAATCCCAGCTACTGGGGAGGCTGAGGCAGGAGAATTGCTTGAACCCAGGAGGCAGAGGTTGCAGTGAGCCAAGTCCATGCCATTGCACTCCAGCCTGGGCAACAAGAGTAAAACTGCATCTCAAAAAACTAGTAATGAATGAATAAATTTATTCATGGAAGAAAATGAAGTTTCCTGACTCAGCATGGAGGTTTCGGCCAGCCCTTCAGTTAAGATAGTGACATCCGCTAAAGAGTATCTCACAGAAGTCCGAGAAGGGTGAACTTCTAATAGTTCTGGAAAAGCAGGACAGTCTTGACAAGAAGCTCCCCAATGCTAATTAGTCGGCATTTTATTAATGATTTCTTCCTCTGCGCTCCTTGCTCAGGTCCATGTACTTATTTGAATGTGGGGGGAAAAATTGAATGTAACTTTATAGGTAAGCAAATCGAGATGCAGAGATTTCAGAGGACCCAAGCAAGGAAGCAGAGACAGCAACAAGTAGCATTTATGTGAGCACTTGCTCCATGTTCCAGACACGATTTGAAGTGCCGTACATGTACTGACTGATTTACTCTCTGCCATAGCTAACTGAAGTAGGTTATCACCTCGTTATTGAAAAACTTGGGGCACAAAGAGAATAAGTGGCTTGCTTAAGGTCACAGAGCAAGAACCAGGCAGAGCAGGATTGATCCCAGGCAGATCAGTCTCTGAGGCTGCACTCTTAACTTCTGCTGCAAGGTTGTTAACTGGCACAAGTTGGAGGCATGAGAAGCAAGGGAGGTCAGAGGACAGACAATGCAGAGAGAAAAAGAAGCAGAGTCACAACACACAAATCATTCTTTCTCGATTGTACTATGTATTTTCTCAGCCTCCATGACTCTTCTAAAATAAGAAGAGAGAACAGTGAATAAAACTGTGTTACTTACTTGACATTGAGCACAATTAAGGCTGGGAAAGTGGAGCTGACAGCTATTTCTACAGTTGGGTTGACTGTTTGAGAGCACTCCTAGGGAAGGAGCCTCTACTTCTAGACCATTCATATAAGCTGCCTCCAGGCAAACACTGCATTTAACTGCAACATGTAAAGATGCCCTCAATCTGGAAGAACACCAGGTTATGTTATCCAAAACTTTTTAAAATTTAAAATAAATGTTTCTTCTTAAGGCACAAAAAAAAAATGTTTAGCTTCCCTCATAATGCTTTTAGAAGTATTTTTAAAATGTTATATTATATTTAACCTTTAAAATGCTATATTATATTAAACACTCAATGAATAATGCTATGCCATTCATCTGTTCAAAATGGAAAATTAAGCAGCAAACCAAAAAGCAGAATTGTTCAGTGGATCGCAGAGGAAGCGTGCACGAGCCAAATACTCAGCACGGGAAGAATGAACGAATCCTAAACACACTGGAAGATGAATTTCAAATTCTCTTTTTAGAACTTGACTCCAGGAGGCAGCGAGAAAAGAGAAAAAGTAACAGGAGGTTATTTTTCAAAGTAACAAATGCCAACGTGAATTCATTACACGTCTAGGAGTTAGAGGAATCTTCCCTTCAGACAGGCCAATGGAAAGAGGGTATGAACAACGTCACCACAGTACACAGACCTGTTGGTCACTGTTGGTCACTAATTACACACGGAAAATGATAACCGTCCTGTCCCAATCTGGGCATTGATAGTGACTGTGAGTAATGGAGGGGATCTTTGGCACGAAGCAATCCAAAGAAAATTGGTTACACTGCCAAGGGCCACATGGGTCATTGCCAAAATGGAAGCAGATGATTGTCACATACGGTGACACCATGTGGTAGAGGCTTCTGGTCCCCTAGCCAGCAGCATGCCTTCTCTCTCTCCTTTTTACCTTTTTTTTTTTTTTTGGTAGGCATCCACCTTCCTGAACATAACCTATGTGATACAAGAGAAGCTGACGCCATCCCAGCTCCCAGCGTGGATGCAGGCTGGACCGAGCCCAGCAGAGTCTTCCCTTACCAGAGCATTTAGCCCAGAAATAGACATGGAACCTAAATTGTCCCAATCTGAAGGGAAGGAATCACACAGAAGGCTCTAGCTCTTTCTCCCTCTCTCTCTTTGTCTCTGTTTCTTTCACTCTTTCTCTTTTTCTCTCTTTCTCTCTTTCCCCTCTTGCTCCAACTCCCTGGGAATATTGAACAAGGAACCATTTCCTCGGAAGTCAGCTTGCAAATGTAAACGGTTTATTAAACAACTTAAATTATGTGAGGCAGACAAAAAAATGATGCATTTTTAAATTTTGCGAACTATGAGGCCAACCGTATTCTGTTAAATCTCTTTTCTGCCATTCTATTATGAATCTATGGTAGATCCCATATCTTCCGGTCACTTGCATTACTAAAATCTCCAGCCAGTCTAATCCAATTATAGACCTGGCTTTTGCACGTAGCTTATCACTCTTGTCTGCCTTTCCTAAGCACCTGGCTGGCTTTGGCCTGAGGAGCTCGAAATAGCAAGAGGGGCAGTGTCTGTGATTTTGTTCTTCTGCCTTCTCTAGTTATATTTCCACTAGTAGTGGGCACTGGGGAGCCAGAAGAGAAATAGAGCAAATTTTTCTTTCTTTATCTGGAAGTGCAACTGCAATTCTCTGATAGCCATGATTGCTTCCCTAGTTAATACAATTGCTGGCAATGTTCTCCTTGGGAAAGAAAGCTAAATGTCTCCCATCTCATGAATATGTGTGTGAATTGTGTGGAGGGCCCTGTGGGGTCACTTCTTTACCATTTCTCTGATGTGGGAGACACAACCCCAACTCGAGCTTTATCCCTTCTCCCTGTAGCTGATGACCCTGCAACCCCATTTCCCATTCCCTCCAGTACCCAATGGGCAGCCCTCATGGGCAGGATACCCACAAAACTTCTCAAGCACAGTGTGATGGTTAATTTTCTGTGTCAGTTGGACTGGGTTAAGGGATACGCAGCTAGGAAAAACATTACTTCTCATGAGTCTGCCACAGTGTTTCTGGAAAAGATACACATTGTAATCAGCAGACTGCATAATGAAGATCCACCTCACCGATGTGGGCAGGCATCACCCAACCCATCGAGGACCTGAATAGAACAAAAAGGCGAAGGAAGGGAAAGATATCCATCTTCTTGAAATCACCTATGCAAAATTATGACAGACAAATCTGACATAGCTGACTATATCTTGCTTCTGACCACCCAGCTGTCCTTGGTCATTCTTGGTCATAGGCCCAGCTGACTTTGGGAGGAATTTATAGTATAACTTTGAAGCAGGAATAATAAAGTCCCTCCCTAAAAAAAAAATTTACCTCCCTTTTCGAGGGCTGAAATCACCTTTATTTTCATTTTTTATGTATTTATTTTTGAGACAGAGACCCAATCTCTCACCCAGGCCAGAGTACACTGGTGTTATCACACCAAACTGCAGCCTTGATCTCCTGGGCTCAAGCAATTCTCCCACCTCAGCCTGCTAAGTAACTGGGACTACAGATGTGTGCCACCATGACTGGCTTTTTTTTTTCTTTTTGGAGAGACAGGGTCCTACTGTGTTGCCCAGGTTGGTCTTGAACTCTAAGGCTCAAGTGGTCCCTGTTGCCTTGGCCTCCCAAAGTGCTGGGATTACAGGTGTGAGCCAACATGCCTGTTCTGAATTGCTTTTGTAAGACTGTGAAAGAGCACAAGATTAGCTTTATGGAAGGGGCATGAATTCTGCTAAACTGTAGGCATAGTTTCTATAGTCTCAGGAGTCATGTGGCTCTGGTCACATGGTTTGTAACTTCCCCCGTTGCTCCTGTAGATAACATCACTATTGTAGAATCTAAGACTGGCTTTTTGAGATGTTTTCTAGACTGATTCCATCACCACCAGGCCTGCCTTACAAAAGCTCGTGAAGGAAGCACTAAACATGGAAAGGAACAACCGGTACCAGCCACTGCAAAAACATGCCAGATTGTAAAGACTATTGACACTAGGAGAAAACTGCACCAACTAATGGGCAAAATAACCAGCTAACATCATAATGACAGGATCAGATTCACAAATAACAATATTAACCTTAAATGTCAGTGGGCTAAAAGACAGAGATTAAAAGACAATTAAAAGAAAGAGACTGGCAAATTGGATAAAGAGTCAAGACCCATCAGTGTGCTGTATTCAGGAGACCCATCTCACATGCAAAGACACACATAGGCTCAAAATAAAGGGATGGAGGAAGATCTACCAAGCAAACAGAAAGCAAAAAAAGTAGGGGCTACAATGCTACTCTCTGATAAAACAGACTTTAAACTAACAAAGATCAAAAGAGACAAAGAAGGACATTACATAATGGTAAAGGGATCAATTCAACAAGAAGAGCTAATTATCCTAAATGTATATGCACCCAATACAGGAGCACCCAGATTCATAAAGCAAGTCCTTAGAGACCTACAAAGAGACTTAGACTCCCACACAATAATAATGGAAGACTTTAACACCCCACTGTCAACATTAGACAGATCAACAAGACAGAAAAGTTAACAAGGATATCCAGGACTTGAACTCAGCTCTGCATCAAGCAGACGTAATAGACATTTACAGAACTCTCCACTCCAGATCAACAGAATATACATTCTTATCAGCACCACATCACACTTATTCCAAAATTGACCACATAGTTGGAAGTAAAGCACTCCTCAGCAAATGTAAAA
>NW_012116599.1:7448652-7449403 GCF_000951035.1 Colobus angolensis palliatus | reverse complement strand
CCACATGATTATCTCAATAGATGCAGAAAAGGCCTTTGACAAAATTCAACAGCCCTTCATGCTAAAAACTCTCAATAAACTAGGTATTCATGGAACGTAGCTCAAAATAAGAACTATTTATGATAAACCCACAGCCAATATCATACTGAATTGGCAAAAACTGGAAGCATTCCCTTTGAAAACCAGCACAAGACAAGGATGCCCTCTCTCTCCACTCCTATTCAACATAGTGTTGGAAATTCTGGCCAAGCCAATCAGGCAAGAGAAAGAAATAAAGGGTATTCAATTAGGAAAAGAGGAAGTCGAATTGTCCCTGTTTGCAGATGACATGATTGTATATTTAGAAAACCCCATTGTCTCAGTCCAAAATCTCCTTAAGCTGATAAGCAACTTCAGCAAAGTCTCAGGATACAAAATCAATGTGCAAAAATCACAAGCATTCCTATACAACAATAACAGGCAAACAGACAGCCAAATCATGAGTAAACTCCCATTCACAATTGCTACAAAGAGAATAAAATACCTAGGAATCCAACTTAAAAGGGATATGAAGGACCTCTTCAAGGAGAACTACAAAACACTGCTCAATTAAATAAAAGAGAACACAAATAAATGGAAGAACATTCCATGCTCACGGATAGGAAGACTCAATATCATGAAAATGGCCATACTGCCCAAGGTAATTTATAGATTCAATGCCATCCCCATTAAGCTACCAATGACTTTCTTCACAGAATTGGCAAAAACTACT
>NW_012116599.1:7437452-7447927 GCF_000951035.1 Colobus angolensis palliatus | reverse complement strand
GGATATGAACAGACACTTCTCAAAAGAAGACATTTATGCAGCCAACAGACACATGAAAAAATGCTCATCATCACTTGCCATCAGAGAAATGCAAATCAAAACCACAGTGAAATACCATCTCATGCCGGTTAGAATGGCAATCATTAAAAAGTCAGGAAATAACAAATGCTGGAGAGGATATGGAGAAATAGGAACACTTTTACACTGTTGGTGGGAGTGTAAATTAGTTCAACCATTGTGAAAGACAATGTGGCCATTTCTCAAGGATCTAGAACTAGAAACACCATTTGACCCAGAGATCCCATTACTGGGTATATACACAAAGGATCATAAATCATGCTATTATAAAGACACATGCACATGTATGATTGTTGTGGCACTATTCACAATAGCAAAGACTTGGAACCAATCAAAATGTCCATCAGTGATAGACTGGATTAGGAAAATGTGGTACATATACACCATAGAATACTATGCAGCCATAAAAAAGGATGAGTTCATGTTCTTTGCAGGGACATGGATGCAACTGGAAACCATCATTCTCAGCAAACTATCACAAGGACAGAAAACCAAACACTGCATGTTCTCACTCATAGGTGGGAACTGAACAACGAGAACACTTGGACACAGGGCAGGGAACATCACACACCGGGGCCTGTCATGGGGTAGGGGAAACGGGGAGGGATAGCATTAGGAGATATACCTAATATAAATGATGAGTTAATTGGTGCAGCAAACCAACATGGCACATGTATATCTATGTAACAAACCTGCATATTATGCACATGTACCCTAGAACTTAAAGTATAATAAATAAAAAAGAAAAGAAAATTAGCTCAGAGCAGTCTGACTTACAATGAGGTATGAAAAATGTATCAGGCCCAGAGTGGCATCAGTATGAGACTTGAATCTCGACCTCCTGCACATACACATGTATGCCTAGGGTCAATTATTTAAAGGCATTTTGCTGTTTATTGTCTTAGAGTTGCATAAAGTGACCCTCACCCATTATCTTCATGTTCCTGAAATTTGTGATACAAAGAACAATGTATAGCCAATCAATAGGTTATGTTATTTTAATGAATCAATGTGAGAACTGTCCCCTACTTATTCCTTTAGAAACCCACTTGTAACTGCTGCTAATTGGACAATATATTCAGGGCAATTTGAATCTGTTTCTCCTGTGTTGTGGTCCTCAAATTTGGCCCAAATAAACCCTCTAATTATATTAATTTTGCCTCAGTTTCTTTCTTAGGTCAACAGGATCAATGTTCAGAGAAGACTGTCAATGGTCAGAGAAACAATGACAACCATGACACAGAGTATTTCAAAATTGGCTAGATAAGTAGAACATTATTCTTTTTTTCCTGTCTGCCTTTCGCTCCAACCTATTGGAGAAATTTGAAACCAAGAAAACAGCACAGCTACATAATCAGCAAGCCCCAGTGCAAAATGAAAATGTAGGGCCCCTTTTTCTAAAATTATTAAGAATTTCAAGATGACAACAGCAGAGCATTAAACCAAGTGCATGATTTTACAAAGTGTAGGGCCTAGGTGGCTACACAGGCTGCTCACCCATGAAGCCTGTGGAACAGTAAAGGAATAGATTAAAACCATGCCCTCTTCTCCTCATAGTTCCTTCAGGCCATAATCAAGCCTGAGTGATAAGAGGAGGCAATAAGACAGGTATTTAAAATTGGTTTGGAAAAGTAACTGAATAACAATTAAATACTTTTATGTTTGTAGCCTGCAGAGTTCATATTGCTTAATAAACCCAATTATAAATGAGTAAAATCAATTTGAGGACAATATCTACATTTAGAAAATGCAACTTGTGATAACATTTTTATATAAGTTATCAGCTCATCTACAAACTACAAGGAAGGCAAGAAAGAACAAAATGCCTTTAAACAATCGCCCCTGGGCATGAGTGTGTATGTGGAAGGGGTCAAGACTGAAAATTGGGGAAAGGTGCCGCTGAGAAAAATTACAGAGGATAAGTTCTAAACCCCTCAACTTATCTTGCTCAGAGCTGCCCTGTGTCTACGTATATAAAATCATAAAAGTCTTCATTGTTGTTTTATCAGTAGAAATATGTATGTGTATATATATATATACATATATATATATCTCAATATCATTAACTACTCTAACAAATGAACCTCAAAGCAATGTAAGTTGATTTATCCCTTGCTTACCAGTTCAGTGAGGTAACTTTTTGAATTCAATGGAAATAATGTTACACAGTTCTGGCTGTGGCCTGCAAAAGGCCTGCGAGTCTCTTGGGGAAAACTAGCGGCAATGTAAGCATTGTTAGCATTAGGGAAATGTATCCGAGTCATGGGGCACCAAAGTATGTTAGCTGCGGTGAATCTGACAGGGTCTGCAGCAATCTTAATTCTTGCCATCACAGAAGAAAGAATTTGACCAAGGTGCATAGAGCAGAGTGAGAGACCGAAGCAAGTTTTAAAGCGGGAGTGAAGGTGTATTAAAAAGCTTTAGAGCAGGAATCAAAGGGAGTAAAGTACTCTTGGAACCGGGCCAAGCAGGCAACTTGAGCTATCAAGGGCTCGGTTTGAACTTTGACTTGCAGTTTACACATTGGCTTGTGTCTAGAGGGTTGCCTCTCTTCTCCCCTGACTCTCCCCTTAGGATGGGCTGTCCACATGCACAGTGGCCTCCTAGCACTTGGGAGGGGCCTGGTGCACAGTGTTTGCTGGAGTGCACACAAGATCGCTTGAGGCGTTTTTCCCTTACCAGTCAAGTTACCAGTTAAACTCCGCCATTTTGTCTCTTAGTGCATATGCTTGCTCCTACTCACCCATTTCGTGAGATCTTATCTGGAAGCTGCTGATCATCAGTTTCTGGTGTTTCTATCTATCGGGAGACTACCTTTCCCTGGCACCAGCTGTGACCCAATTATTGTTTTAGAGAGGCAGTTTAACGACCACTTGACCATCACCGGATGGTTGCCTGACTTCCCTTGGAGTTGTTGGGTGGGGGCAGGAGGGCTGTCTCCTGCCCTGCTTATGTCTGGCTACCTGCTGTAACAGTATCACTATCCTGAGACCACCATAGTATGAGGAAGCCCAAGCTGGGCATGTGAAAAAAGAGGTCATGGGGAGGAGCACCAAGGTGACAAATATGGGAGGGACTCATTCTTGTATCTTCCATCCCAGTCCAGCCCAGTTGTCAGCTGAATGCTGCCAACACAGTGACCCAGCTGATGCCACATGAAGCAGAAGAACTAATCAGCTGAGCCTTGCTCAAATTCCTGATCCACCAAATCATGAGAAAAAATAAATGGTGTTATTTAAAGTCACTAAGTTTGGGGCTAATACAGTTTGTTACCTAGCCATTGATAACCAAATCACAGTTATCCATAAAGAATGAAAAATATTTAATAAAGGAAATGAAATATATTTAATAAAATGTAAATATTTTCAGTTAAATATATAAATTAACTGTTAATTTAACAGTTAAATACATAAATTCAGTTAAATTATGTATTTAGGTAAATTTAGTTAAAATGTTATAAACTGTATAACGAAACACTATATTTATAATATATACCATATTGTACGAAAATAAATCATGCTATTTAATGCTCCTACAATTGATAAATTAAAAAAAATCTCCAGGCCGGGAGCGGTGGCTCAAGCCTGTAATCCCAGCACTTTGGGAGGCCGAGATGGGTGGATCACGAGGTCAGGAGATCGAGACCATCCTGGCTAACACGGTGAAACCCCGTCTCTACTAAAAAAATACAAAAAACTAGCCGGGTGAGGTGGCGGGCACCTGTAGTCCCAGCTACTCGGGAGGCTGAGGCAGGAGAATGGCGTAAGCCCAGGAGTTAGAGGCTGCAGTGAACCATGATCACGCCATTATGCTCCAGCCAGGAAAACCCAAACCCCTTTCTAAAAAAAAAAAAAAAATCTCCAAAGTAAGTGGACAGAAGATAATAATGACAATTAATAAATAGTGAAAGAAAAAAACCAAAAAGCATATGGAAAAATTATGTGCTTCTTCAGCCATCAGGAAAATGCAAATGAAAATAAAACTAAGATATGATTAGCAACAATTTAAATCATTGATAACATTCAGTACTGGCAAAGGTGGAGGGAAACAGGTATTCTCATGCAATGCTGGTGGAAATGCAGAATGCTAAAGCTTTGGGGGACATTTTGGGCAGAATTATTAAGATATGTACACAAATAACTTTATAACTCTTATAGAAAGTTACATTTAACCAATTAAGAACCATCTGGCCTGGTTGGCAGTGCTGGACTTACTTCCGCAACCCAAGCCAAGAAGCTGAGTTTGAAGACAAATAAAAAGGTAATTTATGAATTAGGCCAGAGAAACATGAAGCTGCCATCTGCCTTGCTCTCGTCACATACACATTCTGAGACAAAGATTAGGCATAAATAGAGTTACAGTGAGATAGTTTGAGGGGTCGATGGGGAATAATGACTGTTAGAGTCTATGTAGACTGTGCCTGAAGGCCCAAGTCAGATGTAGGAAATCAGAAATGGAAGAGGTATAGTGAAGATCATTCTTAGCAAAAGAAAGACTGTAGGCCACAGGAGGGGGACTCAAAGCTGAGACAATATAGGACACAGAGCATGGGAGAATGGAGGGACTCATGATTCAGAAGTGCTTGGAGTCAAACTGTAGAAGGCCTTGAACAAACAACTAAGAATGTAGGATCCATCCATACAATGCAGTGTTTTATTCACACTTGTGTGGTTTTTTGTTTTGCTTTGCTTTGTACGTGTTTTGATAATTTTCGTTTTTGAAACTATAGTGTTCAATTCAAAATTACAGTTGACTCAAATAACACAGGCTCAGATAACACAGGGGTCCACTTATATGTGAACCCATGCAAAAAAAATTGGAAAATATATTTATGTTGGAGTTTTGTGACAATTCGAAAAAGCATGCAGACAAACTGCATAGCCTAGAAATATTGACCTAATTAAGAAGTCAGGTATGTTATGAATGCATAAAGTATATCTAAATACTGGTTTGTTATATCATTTGTTACCATAAAATATACACAAACCTATTATTAAAAAATTTATCAAAACTTATGGACACAGATTGTACATGATGTCATTCACCGTCAAGAAAAATGTAAACAAACATAAAGATGCAGTATTGAATCATAACTGCATAAAAATAACTGTAGTATTTATTGTGCTACCATAGCAATTTTGTGTTCACCTCCTGTTGTTACTGAGATAGCTCAAGTGTTGCATGTAGCCTCTTAAAAAGCCATGTGATGCCAATCACCTCTGTGTGAGCAGTTCATCTCTCCAGCAAATTGCATATCACAGTAGAAAATGATCTCTCTTAGATTTTTCATTGTGTTTAATTCAGTACTGTAAACCCTCACTAACAGCATGGGACCAATATAAAGTGCCACTAATGATGCTGGAAGTGGCTGTAAAAATTAGAGAAAAGTCATGACATGACAGGAAAAAGTTGAAGTTCTTGATATGGATCATAGATAGAGGTTTACAACTGCTTTCCCACTATTTCAGACAGACAATTCATCTTATAAACAGATTGCATAAATGTATTATATCAAAAAATATGAAACAATACTGTAAATGTATTTTATCTTCCTTATAATTTTCTTTTTATTTAATTTTTAAAGAACAGAGATTTATTTCTTACAGTTCTAAAGGCTGGGAAGTCTCCTTATGATTTTCTTATAACATTCTCTTTTCCCTAGCTTACTTTACTATGAGAATACAGTATATAATACATATACTGTGCAAAATAGGTGTTAATAGACTATGTTATTGTTAGGCTTCGGGTCAACAGTAGGTTATTAGTAAAGTTTTTGGGGAATCATAAATTATACATGGATTTTTGACTGTCCTGGGGGTCAGCACTGGTGACTCCTGAGTTATTCAAGGGTCAGTTATACAATGAAAATAGGTAATGTGTATTTTTCATTATTCTAGTATTCTGGGTATAGACAAACTATTGCCATAATTCCAGCTACATAGCATAGCTTAATATATGATGTGGGTTCTATGATTCAAATTGTACTTTGATAAATGAGAAGCTCTAGTGATGTCTGCTTTATTTTATTTTATTTATTTTTTGAGACAGAGTCTCACTCTGTCACCCAGGCTGGAGTACAGTGGCACAATCTCAGTTCACTGCAACATCTACCTCCTAGGCTCAAGTGATCCTCCTGCCTCAGCCTCCCAAGTAGCTGGGACCACAGTCTTGCACTACCATACCCAGCTATTTTTTCTGTTTTTTGTAGAGATGGGGTTTGCCATGTTGCCCAGGCTAGTCTCAAAGCCCTGGTCTCAAGCAGTCTACCTGCCTCGGCCTCCCACAAGTGCTAGGGACTACAAGTGTAAGCAACTGCACTTGGCTGACATCTGCTTTACTGATGACAGGAGAGAGCACCTGCCAAAGGAGGGCTGGACTTGGGGTAAGGAAGTATGACCTTTATTCTCATGTGTCACTGACCATCTGTGTATGTTTGAGAAAATTATTGACCTTCCCGAGCCTCAGTTTATCCTTCTGTAAAGAGGGTATCAGTATACCTCAATTACAGGGTTGTTGTAAGTAAACAATATAACAACATTCACAAACACACTTTGTAAGCATCAAAGTGCAGAGCCAATGTGATTCCTGAACCCTTGACTCTATTTTGAAAAGGTCACCCTAAATGATGTCTGCTTAGAAAAATGACATATTAGTCTACAGAGACAGAGTTAAAAACAGGCTGAAGTATTTATAAAACTAGTTTTCACTTGGGTAAAGCGTATTTTTGACAGGTAATTTTCCGGGGAAGCTTTCAAGTGTCAGGTTCATGGACCCACGAATAGAGCCTATAATTGAGGGTAGTCAACGTTAGCTTGAAGCAGAGTTACTAAGATCTTAGAGAGCATAAATAAGGTTTTTAAGAATTAAGCCTTTATATAATACATTTGCATTGCACCCTCTCATTCTCTGTATTTTTCCAGAGAATATTTGTGAGATTTCTCCTATCTCAGCTCCATAAGAATACAGGTCTCTGGTTTATTTTGAAAAAGTGTTGTTAATGAAATAATTAGGTAATCTCCTTTCAGTGTGACATAATTATAGTCTGGTTCCTGTGATTTCAGTGGCCAAGGATATTAGATATTATTTACTCCAGTCATAACAGTTCTTTGCCATTTTCCCCCAGATGATTGATGGTCTTGCAGAACCTTACATAAGCTGTTTACTCTGCCTGGCATACACCTTCTCCTATCATGGACACTTGAAAGTGACCCTTCTCACATCTGTTTGTCCCATCCCAATGACTCCTAATTTTCATCTATGTATCTGCTTGCTTAAGAGTGAAATTAATGGCTTTGCAGCCTATAGGGGTTGATATGTACCTAGGTCAAACCAGTCACTGCATTCTATTTCTTTGGCCAAGAGGCTGATTTAAGAGTTAACATATGACCAAATCTAGAGGGTTGGGCTAGATTTTGTTGACTATTGTGGTCTAATTAAATTGATTGGTCAGGATAAATGGGCTTTTTTATTTTTATTTTCCATTTTTCTAACTTGTTCACTAAGTATTTGTGGCATTTCACATGGTTCTATTGAATTAGGGTTTCCTGGGACTAAAATGTATTTCTTTCTAAATATTGAGAAGATCATTCTGACCATCTGTTTATATAGTTCAACTAATATTGGAGCGCTACAGTTAAAGTGATTAAAAGTCTCTCCAAGAAGTCTTGGTATTTTGCTGCAGAATGAAATTTGCATAAGCCAGGGATTTCTCCTCTAGTAACTGGTAGCTCCATAAATCTATTAAAACAGGTGTTCAATAAAGCACCATGAAAATCGTATCAGACAACTTGGTTAAGTTATTGCAGTAATTCATGCTACTCAGGAGGTTTGTCCTTAGTGTGCATATAGCTTTTCCTGGTTTTGATAAGGTGATTTTTTTATTTTTATTTTATTTTATTTAGCGAGGGAGTCTCACCATGTTGCTCAGGCTGATCTTGAACTCCTGGGTTCAAATGATCCACATGCCTCAGCCTCCCAAAGTGCTGACATTACAGGCGTGAGCCACTGTGCCCAGCTCAAGGTGATTTTTTTTTAATGCAGCCGATTTTTTGACACTTATCCCATTCACTAGTGTCTATGTCTGCTAAGCTTGAATTCAGGTGGGGTTCTGACTTCTTCACACAAGAATGTTTGGTTGAAATGAGGCAATGTGTCTCCTAAGGCTAGGCCATAAAACACAGTGCATCTTCTGCCTGTTGCTCTTGGGTGTTCACCATGAAGGAACCCATCTGCCATGTTTAAAAACAAAACAAAACAGATCAGCCTGAAACTACCATGTTAGAGAAACCAAGTAGGCATTCCTGTTGACAATCCTAGCGAGCCTAGCTTTCAAGTCATCATCCCACTCGCACATGCCATTGAGCAGAGATAAACTATCCCTGCTCTGTCTTATCTAAATTCCTAACCCACCCAGAATGTTAGCATAAGGTTGTTGTTTTGTGCCATTATGTTTTCAGTGGTGTCTTATGCCACACAGTAATAGTAATATTTGCCTTTATTCCTCTTCAAGCATAGATTGCAAGATTTTTCTTGGATATGTTTCAGCTACTATGTGAGTAGGTATGCTATTTTAAAATTATACATAGCATTTAATAAACGTTTTGAATCTGTGGGTAGTTTCTTAAATAGTTCCGAAAAATTCTCAGCCATTTCTGTACCTTCTCACTCTCTCCTTTCTTTCTATGTCTCCAATTAAGCATGGCAGATTTTTCCACTGTGTTTCATCCACTCTTCTAGTATCACTCCATGCTAGATAATTTCTTCTGACCATTTACCAGTTCACACGTTCTCTCTTCAGCTTAGCCTGCTGTTAAACTCAGCAATTGTGTCTAAATTTCAGTTACTGTTTTTCAGTTGTAGAAGCTCTATTTGGTTCTTTTAAAAATCTATTACATCACTTTTTATTATAGCTCCCTATTCACTAAATACATTTCCAAGTATAGATTTTTTTTTGAGACAGTATCCCTTTGTTGCCCAAGCTAGAGTGCAGTGGCACGATCTCAGCACACTGCAACCTCTGAATAGCTGAGACTACAGGTGTGCGCCACCACACCCAGCTAATTTTTGTATTTTCAGTACAAACAGGGTTTCACCATGTTGGGCAGGCTGGTCTCGAACTCCTGACCTCAAGTGATCTGCCTGCCTCAGCCTCCCAAAGTGCTGAGATTACAGATGTGAGTCATGGAGGCTGAACCCAAGTTTAGATATTTTAAATATTTCTTCAAATAAGCATAGTCAGTTGTCTTTTGGTTTGTATCTAATAATTTGTTGATCTAAAGTCTATTGCTGTGGCCTGTTGTTTTGCTGGACCTCATTCATGTCCCCTTGGTTCTCTGAGCATCTAGTATCTCTGACAGCATGTTAGATATCTACTTTAAAAACTATCTATATAAATAATTTTAGCCCTGTGATGATGAAACCATTCCCTTGTGGCAATTTTTGTTTGCTTCTGCCAGGCACATGAGAAGTCTTTCAGTCTGAGACTTCCTTAAGATGATTTTGTATTTTATCCAGTTCATTTCAGTTGTTTCATTGGAAGTTTTGTTCAAACTACCTAGCTCATCATTACCTAATAAGTTCAGGGCATGGTAGACTACTAAGAATCATAAGCTCTTAAACTTTAGCATGCATACGAATTACTTTGGTGTTAACTAGTGGAATTGTCAACAGTAGTTCAGATTCCAATTCAGTAAGCCTGGAGTAATGACCAAATTTCTGTGTTTCTAACAAGCTCCTAGATGAAGGAAATGCTAAACTTTGAATAGGAAGAAGGCAGATACATTGTAAAGCTGGATAGGAATATTAAATGAGAGTTGTGGGAATTCAAACATATGCCAACTTAATTGTGTAAAACAATATGGTGCCCCAAATCAAATATGTTGAAACCTTTCCTTTGCAATACATTAGATATCTACATACCCGGATACCTAGTTTTAATATACTAGATATCTAAAACCTAGATACCAAGGTACCTAGAGATTGAAGCATGTCTGAGAGTACCTGATGCAATGGTGAGGTTTCAGTGGAGATGATTTGCAAGGAGTGAGGAATTTATAGAGGATAGTAAAATACTTGCTCCTTACACTAACTCTCACAAACAGGTAGTTAAGCCCTGAAGAGGGCAGGTTGTAGCTACGTTCATCTTTCATGAGACACAGAAGTATAAGGAAAAGGCCACTTATCGTCAGGTCTTGCAGCTTTGGAAACTCTGGAAAACCTACCCTTTAGCTATTCCCAGTAACTGGTACCACATACTAAGGAGGCATTAAAAAATACTGGTTGCAGCTGGGCATAGTGTCTCATGCCTGTAATTCCAGCACTTTGGGAGGCCGAGGCGGGTGGATCACTTGAGGTTAGGAGTTCGAGACCAGCCTGGCTAACACAGTAAAACCCCATCT
>NW_012116599.1:7426572-7437402 GCF_000951035.1 Colobus angolensis palliatus | reverse complement strand
AAACCCCATCTCCACTAAAAATACAAAAAAATTAGCTGGGTGTGATGATGCTTGTCTATAATCCCAGCTACTCCAGACACTGAGACAGGAGAATTGCTTTAACCCATGAGGCGGAGGTTGCAGTGAGCCAAGATCACGCCACTGCACTCCAGCCTGGGTAACAGAGTGAGACTCTGTGTCTCAAAAAAAAGAAAAAAAGAAAAGAAAGAAAAAGAAAAAACACACATGCAAGCAAATACTGGCTGCTATGACTCTTAGTGGTGAATCAAAAAGGAAAAAAAAAAGTAAAAATACCAGGTGAATGAATGATTTGCAGAGTGTATTTGTCAGTTTTCCCACTGCTGATAAAGACATACCTGAGACTGGGAAGATAAAGAGGTTTTAATGGACTTACAGTTCCATGTGGCTGGAGAGGTTTCACAATCATGGCAGAAGGTGAAAGGCACATCTCACATGGCAGCACACAAGAGAAGAGAGATCTTGTGCAGGGAAACTCCCCTTTTTAAAACCATCAGATCTCATGAGACTTATTCACTATTACAAGAATAGCATGGAAAAGACCAGTCCCCATGACTCAATTACCTCCCACTCGGCCCCTCCCACAACATGTGGGAATTATGGGAGTACAATTCAAGATGAGATTTGGGTGGGGACACAGAGCCAAACCATATCACAGAGTGAATGGTATTTCTCAGATTCAGTCCAAGGACATAGTCAAGGCAGTCTACAACTAAATATCTGAACTAAACTCTGCACTGACATGAAACATCTCCAGGGGTCCCTGGAAATCATTAGGAGAGATTTTAAATTGAGGTCCTTCAGAATACAAGTGAAGAAGGCAGTGAAATTTGAGAAATTATTGTTAATATTGACCTTATTTGAACCCAGGAAATGAAGAAGCCTGGGGATTAACAATGAACTGTAAGCAATTAGTCTATCAGACACCATCAAGGCACTGTGCTCTTGACAAGTCTAACCAATGTTTGCAGCAGATATAAAGAGCATGAAACATTGACCCTACCCTCAAGAAGTTGTAAGATTAAGAAGAAAAAAGGTATTGAACACTAAAAATCTATAGATATAGACAGACCTATAGATATAGATATCTCATTTTTGGCATCTCAAGGCCATCTATATTACATTTCAACGTGAGGGGTATTCTTAACTAGTGGAGGTAGTACAGTATATTGGAAAGTATACAACAATTTAAAGCAGACATTTTAGGGTTCACATCTGTTCTCTGTCATCACTAGTTGTGTTATTTAGTGTTGGTCAGCGAGGTTCTTAAATTCCAGAGAGTTTGTGAAGTTTAAAAGTCATAACCTTTATAAACCACTTGCCACATATTAGACATTTAATGGCAAATATAAATACCTTTACTTCTCCATTTCCTCAGTGTATTAGCCTGTTTTCATGCTGCTGATAAAGACATACTCAAGACTGGGCAATTTACAAAAGAAAGAGGTTTAATTGGACTTCCAGTTTCACGTGGTTGGGGAAGCCTCAATCATGGTGGCAGGCAAGGAGGAGCAAGTCACATCTTACACGGATGGCAGCAGGCAAAGAGAGAAAACTTGTGCAGGACAAGTTCTCTTTTTAAAACCATCAGATCTCATGAGACTTATTCACTATTATGTGAATAGTGACTTATTCACTATTATGTGAATAAGTGGGAAGGACTTGCTCCCATGATTCAGTTACCTCCCACCAGGACCCTCCCACAACACGTGGGAATTCAAGATGAGATTTTGATGGGGACACAGACAAACCATATCACTCAGAATCAAAACTTAATCAAAAACTTAAAAAGATGTTTAAATTCTAAGTTTTCTCCAATTAGGATTGTGATGACAGAAGATCTGGACTATTTTGAGGAGACATGCCCTGAAAAATCAACATCACTATTGCATAAGAAATTAAAGCAATAGAAATGTAAGTCCTCTTACTTCTCTTCACTCCATTTTTAGAAAACCAATGCAACCAGCCAGGAGCATTGATTTGTTTGGTCACACCATTCCAAAGTTGTAGCAAAACAGACCTAGATAATTAACTAATAAATTTTGCTCTAATTTAAGAAGAAAGGAAAAAGATAATTCTCTCCTATTCTCAAAGTAGATTATTCTCAGATTCTTTTTTTAAAAGCAGATGTAGGGGGTACAAGTGCAGGTTTCTTACATGCATATATTGTGTAGTGATGGAGTCTGGACTTTTAGTGTACCTGTCACCCCAGTAGTGAACATTGTACCCAATAGGTAATTTTTCAACCCTCACCTCCCTCCTGCTAAATCTTTTTTAATATAAATGTGGTAAGCATAAATGATAAATTATTTAGAAAAGACATAAATGCTAAAATGCAAATGTAATGCTCTCCTATATTTTCACCCTGACAAGTTCAGACGTATTTACTAATAATTACTTGGGAAAATATGCTCCACAAAGCATATCTTCCTAGAACTACAGTGCACTTATTTATCCCAGCAGTAACCACATGCTGGTGCTTACCTAGCATCACTGGAAATGAGTATTCAGCATCAACATGGTAAGTTTCAAATTGGAATCCACTTTAGGATTCCAATTTGAAATCCACTTTGAAAGGTCCATTTTCACACTGCAATAAAGAACTGCCTAAGACTGGGTAATTTATAAAGGCAAGAGGTTTAACTGACTCACAGTTCAGCATGGCTGGATAGGTCCCAGGAAACTTACAATCATGGCAAAAGGCAAAAAGAAAGCAGGGGACCTTCAAGAGGCAGCAGGAAGGAGTGCTGAGCTCAGAGGAGGAGAGCTGATTAGAAAACCATCAGATTTCATAAGAACTCACTATCAGAGAACAGCATAGGGAAAACCACTCCCCTGAGATTTGGGTGGGGACACAAAGCCTAACCATATAATTCCACCTGCCCCTGGACCTTCCCAAATCTCACGTCCCTTTCACATTTCAAAACCAATCATGCCTTCCCAAGAGTCTTCCAAAGGTTTCTCTATTTTGTTTTGGGTTTTTTTCTTTTTTTTGAGATGGAATCTTGCTCTGTTGCCCAGGCTAGAGTGCAGTGGCATGATCTTGGCTCACTGCAACATCTGACTCCTAGCTGCAAGTGATTCTCCTGCCTCGGCCTCCCAAACAGCTGGGATTACAGGCATGCACCACCATGCCCAGCTAATTTTTTGTATTTTTGTAGGCATGGGGTTTCACTGTCTTGGCTAGGCTTGTCTCGATTCCTGACCTCAAGTAATCTGCCTGCCTCGGCCTCCCAAAGTGCTGGGATTACAGGCATGACCCACCACACCTGGCCTCAAAGTCTTAATTCATTCCAGCATTAACACAAAAGTCCAAGTCCAAAGTCTCATCTAAGATAAGGCAAGTCTCTTCCACCTATGAGTCTGTAAACTCAAAAGCAAGTTAGTTACCTCCTAGATTCAATGGGGCTACAGGCATTGGGTAAATACAGCTGTTCCAAATGGGACAAATTGACCAAAACAAAGGGGCTACAGGCAAGTCTGAAATCCAGTGGGGTAGCCAAATGTTAAAGCTCTGAAATGATCTCCTTTGACTCCACGTCTCACTTCGAGGTCACACTGATGCAAGAGGTGGGCTCCCATAGCCTTGGGCAGCTCCACCCCTGTGGCTTTGCAGGGTATAGCTTTCACAGGCTGGCATTGAGTGTCTGTGGCTTTTCCAAGTGCACAGTGCAAGCTGTCAGTGGATCTACCATCTGGGGTCTGAAGGATGGTGGCCTTCTTCTCACAGCTCCACTAGGCAGTGTCCCAGTGGGGATTCTGTGTGTGGGCCCACACCCCACATTTCCCTTCCACACTGCCCTAGCAGAGGTTCTCCATGAGGGCTCCACCCCTGCAGCACACCTCTGAAACCACGGCCTGAGCTGTACCTTGGACCCTTTTAGCCATGACTAAAGTAGCTGGGATACCGGGTGACAAGTCACTAGGCTGCACAGAGTAGGGGGGCCCTGGGCCCCACCCATAAAACCATTTTTTTCCTTCTAGCCCTCCAGGCCTGTGATGGGAGGCGCTACTACAAAGCTCTCTGACATACCCTGGAGACATTTTCCCATTGTCTTGGCAATTAACATTTGGCTCCTCCTTACTTATGCAAATTTCTACAGCAGGCTTGAATTTCTCCTCAGAAAATGGGTTTTTCTTTTGTACTTCATTGTCAGGCTGCAAATTTTCTGAACGTTTATGCTCTGCTTCCCTTTTAAAACATGAGTTCCAATTCCAAACCATATCTTTGTGAATAAATAAAGCTGAATGCTCTTAACAGCATCGAAATCACTTCTTGAATGTTTTGCTGCTCAGAAATTTCTTCCACCAGATACCTTAAATCATCTCTCTCAAGTTCAAAGTTCCACAGATCTCTAGGGTGGGGGCAAAATGCCACCAGTCACTTTGCTGAAGCATAGCAAGAGTGACCTTTACTTCAGTTCCCAACAAGTCCCTCATCTCCATCTGAGACCACCTCAGCACAGATTTCATTGTCCATATCATCATCAGCATTTTGGTCAAAGCCATTCAGTGTGTTTCTAGGAGGTTTCAAACTTTCCCACATCTTCCTGTCTTCTTCTAGCCCTCCAAACTGTTCCAACCTCCGCCTGTTACCCAGTTCCAAAGTTGCTTCTACATTTTGGAGTATCCTTACCATGGCACCCCACTACCTCAGAACCAATTTACTGTGTTAGTCTGTTTGTACACTGATATAAAGAACTGCCTGAGACTGGATAATTTTATAAAGGAAAAAGGTTTATGGACTCACAGTTAAGCATGGCTGGGGAGGCCTCCGGAAACTTACAATCATGGCGGAAGGCAAAGAAGAAGCAAGGCACCTCCTTCACAAGGTGTCAGGAAGGAGAAGTGCCAAGCAAAGGGGGGCAGAGCCTGTTATAAAACCATCAGATCTCGTGAGAACTCACTCACTATCATTAGAACAGCATGGGGGAAACCACCCCCATGATTCAATAACCTGCACCTGGTCTCTCCCTTGACACATGGGGACTGTGGGGGTTATCAGGATTACAATTCAAGATGAGATTTGGGTGGAGACACAAAGCTTAACCATATTATACACTTTTAAATTAGCCTTCCTAAATGTCCTCAATTAATTAAATCTGAACTCTTAATTTTTTATATGTCAGAAATTATTAATGTGAGGGCTTGGGAAAGGGGTATTTTATAAGAGATGCTCAGTTGGGCATACAAACATTGACATCCCCAGAACTTCCATAGAGTAGGAGCAGCTTGGTAGGAAAAAGCTGTTCTTGAAATGAAACATGCTGACTTTATGAGTTTTTTATGTTTACCTAAAGGGGCTTTAAGCAATCCATTGCTGAAGGAAGAAAACTTTAACCTTCCCCTGATTGCAATCCCTTGGTGCTCACAGGTCTGCAAATATATTTTCTTTCATGGAAAACAACAGGCCCTTATGAGAGTACTTATTCAGTAGTCATTTCAACTCGCATCAGTTGTTTCAGTGAAGGAGAAAAACATGGTAGAGTTGAAGCCTGACATTTGAAGATTCTTTTCTGGCAATAAAAGAGAAAGTGTGATTTGTATGTGTCTCTTATCCAGATCTCAGTATGAATGAAGAGAGAAACTCTAAAGATACTTAGACCCAGATAAAAGAAGTATGGAAGTGTTAACTTTTTTTTTTTTTTTTTTTTTTTGAGACAGAGCCTTGCTCAGTTGCCCAGGCTGGAGTACAGCGGCATGATCTCGGCTCACTGCAATCTCCACCTCCTGAGTTCAAGTGATTCTCCTGCCTCAGCCTCCCAGTAGCTGGGATTACAGGCACCTGCCACCACGCCCAGCTAACTTTTTTTTTTTAATTTTTAGTAGAGACAGGGTTTCACCATGTTGACCTAGCTGGTCTCAAACTCCTGACCTCAAATGATTCACCCACTTCAGCCTCCCAAAATGCTGGGATTACAGGTGTGCACTGCTGTACCTGGCTAGAAGTGTTAACTTTTATAACTCCACATAAAATATCCTTTAAGTACACTGTAAGTATAGCTTAATGCTTGGAAGGGAAATTTGGCTGCCTGACTGAGCTTTAACTTGAATGCCACTTTGTTAAACAAGCTCTTATTAAGTTTCACTGTACTCAAGCATCCTGGGAACACCAAATATAAACAAGGTCCCTGCTCCACCGAAAAGCATTCTTGTAAACAAAAACTATAATACACAGAGACCAATCAAATGGCTCATCTGTTAAATACTAAAGAAACTCTTTTTAATTTCTTTTCTTCTCTTTGATCATGTTCAATTTTATAATTAGATGGTACGGGGGGGTGTACAAGTTTGACGTTTCCTATGAAGATGTCCTAGCCCTTGATTTAAAAGGGTCCATTTAGAATTACGGCAGAAGCATAAATAATATAGTACCTGAATCCATTGCTTCAAGCTGGAAACTTTCATCAGAAGACTCAAGCACAAAGAATACATTTCTAGCAGGGTTCTGTCAAAGCTCATTGTTCAGAATAGGCTGTATCTGAAAATGCTGTTATTCATCTGTCTTCATTACCTTAAAACTAAAGACTTTCACCCAGATAAAATTATACCTTTCCTGCTGGTTGATCTTTTAATAATATACACAGATGTCTGAAGATTTATCAAAAGGAATTGCTGAAGTAATTTAGGGCAGTTTCCTTTGAGAAATGCATTTCCACCTGTTATTTTGCCATTGTGTTTTTGATAGAGCAAAACATGAAAATTATATTTAAGATTCAAAACTTTATATTTGTTAAGCTAGTTATCTAAAAGGAAAACAAGACACCTCAGATTTGAAATTTATTTTGAATTACACTAAGTCTCTCCTTGACACATTTCCAAAATTATTAAATCATAAAATTTTAGAGTTGGAAGAGACATGAGCAGAGCCAAAAAATACAGTCAGTCGTAGATTCGTATATTTCCTATAACATTTCATTGGTCTTGGCTTAACTGGCTTTCAGATTATACCATTTCAGAAATCACAAAGCTGAATTACAGCAAAAGAGAGTATATCAAATTCATGTTGCAGGAGTTAATGGAGGAGTTAAAGAGCCCTTCAATCTTCCTTTTCTTTGAAGAGGCGTAGAAACAAAATTCACTCAAGGTGAAACAAGTTAAGATTCAAACGTTATTTTTAAAGCTACAAATAAGTAATGGATAAAATTAGGAATCATTGAACCAATATTTGAGTGTCTTTCACAGAAAGACCCTTGGGTGATATGTCCAAGGCCCTGGACTAGCAAGGAGGCTAGCCTGGCAGTCAATCAATTAGAATCAGTATGACCCACCTTTGCAAAGACTGTAATGAGAGAAAGTTAGCACGGCTGACTCTGTCTTACTTCTACCCTTGCAAGCTGGCTGTCCTCACTCCTTCCTGTGTGTAGGGTGTAGGCCACACTAACCACGGGAAGAATTTAGTTTATAATTTAATTTTGAAGCAAGGATGATAATAGTCCTTCCCTAAACCTAATCCCTCCTTACTAATGAAAAGCTATAAGATTAGGATTATTGGAGGGGCCTGAATTTTGCTAAAATGTCAGTGTAGTTTTCTTTTTCTTTCTTTATTTTTCTCCTCTTTTCTTTCTTTCTTTTTTTTTTTTTTTGTAACAGATGGTGTCTCGTTAGGTTTCCCAGGCTGGTCTTGAACTCTTAGGCTCAATTGATCCTGCTGCCTCAGCCACCCAACGTGCTGGGATTACAAGCATGAGCCATCATGCCTGGTCAGGCATAGTTTCTATAATCCCTTATTGCTCAGGAGTCATGGCCAGAGGTCACAAGGTTTGTGACTTCCTCAATTGCTCCTATAGATAACATCACTATTATGAACTTAAAGTTAGTCTTTTGAGATGTTTTTCAGATTTTTGCAGTCTGGCAACTGATTGATCCCACCCAGACCTGTGACTCTTGACTCAGCTGGTACTGTGCCCGCCTCTACCCAGAGGCAGACTCAGTACACAAGGATCATTTTCCATACCCCAATAATTTCACCACCAACCAATCAGCAGCACCCATTCCCTAGCCCCTTACCCACCAAATCATAAAAGCCTAGCCTCTGAGTTCTCAGGAAGACTGATTTGAGTAATAAATCCAGCCTTTCTGCTTGACCAGCCTTAAGTTAATTAAAAATTTTTTTTTTTTTGAGGCAGAGTCTCACTTTGTCACCCAGGCTGGAGTTCAGTGGCACGATCTCAGCTCACTGCAACCTCTGCTTCCTGGGTTCAAGCAATTCTTCTGACTCAGCCTCCTGAGTAGCTGGGACTACAGGCATGTGCCACCACACCTGGCTAATTTTTGTATTTTCAGTAGAGACGAGGTTTCACCATATTGGCCAGGCTGGTCTCGATCTCCTGACCTTGTGATCTACCCACCTTGACCTCCCAAAGTGCTGGGATTACAGGCATGCATGAGCCACTGCACCTGGCCTAAACTCTTTCTTTACTGCAATCACACTGTCTCAGTGAATTGGGTTTATCTGTGCAGCAGGCAAGAATATATCAGGTGATTACAAATATGCCCATAAAGTATAAGACTTACAAGCTAGGTAGAGGAAAAGCAAATGCTATTCACTGCCCTGATCTTGGCCATTGCCTTGATGTGGCTAGAGTTTACAGCTGTAAATACATGTGACTGCATTATGCAGAAACAGTATTTTATCTTCTATATCCATGCTGTCCAAAATAGTGGCCACTGGTGACATATGGTTATTGAGTACCCACAATGTGGCTGGTGTGACTAAAGAACTGACATTTTCACTTTATTAATTTGATGTTAATCATACTGAGTTGACACAAGAATTAACAAATTTACTTAACTTGAATAAATGTAGTTTTGAAACAGATGCTTTTGCTTTAAAGTCAAATCAATTCTGGCTGGGTGCAGTGGCTCACACCTGTAATCCCAGCACTTTGGGAGACCAAGGTGTGTAGATCACTTGAGATCAAGAGTTCAAGATCAGCCTGACCAATATGGAGAAACCCCATCTCTACTGAAAATATGAAAATTAGCCAGGCGTGGTGGTGGGCACCTGTAATCCCAGGTACTTGGAGGTTGAGGCAGGAGAATAGCTTGAACCTGGGAGGCAGAGATTTCAGTGAGGCAAGATCACACCACTGTACTCCAGCCTGGGTGACAGAGTGAGACTCTGTCTCAAAAAAAAAAAAAATCAATTCTTCTAAAAAAGATATACCAGACCTGTCAATGTGGGTGTGATTATTAAAGAAAAATGATTATTTGGTACTCAGTTTAGTTATTAAACAATTTTTACAATATGGTTGGAACAACTTGGATCACAATCTAATTTTTCAACTGGGGATTTTATAAAACGTAAATACAAACGGTGTTTCCAGTGAAAATTTAGTGTCTGAATAAATATGAGTCTGTCCTCATTTTCTCTCTACTACAAAAATGTTCTCATACTAATTTGTCTCAGGAAGGAGGGTTTCTGGTGAGTTTATCCTGTGGAAGTCTCTGTCAAGTGAACCTTCCTTTTGAGGTGGTGACACCTGAACAGCTGGGATTGGGAAGTGCAGAAGCTTGTCAGGTCACTGGCAAGATTCTTGAGAAGGCTTGATCTTGGGACAGCCTGTCCTTCCCTTTCTAGTCAAGTCACCATTCTCCAGAGCTATGCAGATCTGGGGATGCAGGGACAGCACTAGCCAGTGGTATGTATCTGACCCCGGGAGCAATCCAGGAACCACATTACTGACTCACGACAGAACTTATCATCTGGGTTTGTTGGTGTGTATCTGACCCCGGGAGCAATCCAGGAACCACATTACTGACTCACAACAGAACTTATCTGGGTTTGTTGCAAAATGATTTTTTTTTTAATCTATAGAAAATAGAATGATTTGTCTCCTTCCTGAAACTTATCGTGATATTTTTGAATAATGTGTTCACTGTTCTTCCCAAGGTGGGTCAGTTTTATGTGTCTACTTGGTGAGGCTATCAGTCCCAGTTAGTCAAACACTCCGAAAGTTCTATTTGCTTTTTTATTGAGTGCAAATGAGAAAAGTCTGAAAACATGAGTGAGGATCAATGAGTAGTTGGAGTATTTGTGGTGTCAAGGGAGCTACTCTTCAGTGGCACTATCATTGTGGTTGAGGTCACCTTGGATCTCACAGCTATAGGTATGGGGATCCCAGCTCTGCTCTTCCACTCCCAGAGGTAACAAATCTGCAGAGCTATAGACTTGCAGACCCAGTATGCTGAGATGCACCTGCATGGAGAGAGAAATACACATGCACACACGTGCGTGAACACACACAATGATGCATAATATCCAACAGTGAAGAAAATGTGGTACCATAGTTGCCCCTTCTCCACAGTTTCACTTTCTGTAGTTTTGTTACTCAAGGTCAACTGTGGTCCAAAAATAATTAGTAAAAAGTTCCAGAAATAAACAATTTATATATTTTTAATTGCTTTCCATTCTGAGTAGCGTGATGAAATCTTATGCCATCCCACTCTGTCCCATCTGGGAAGTGAATCATCCCTTTGACCTGCACGTGGCTATAGACACTACTTGCCCTCAGTCACTTAGTAGCTGAGGGAAAAGAGAGATCACATTCACGTAATTTCTATTACAGTATATTGTGATAGCTGTTCTAACTGTTCTATTTTATTATTAGTTATCATTGTTAGTCTCATACAGTACCTAATTTATAAATTAAACTTCATCATAGACATGCATGTACAGAAAAAACATAGTATATACAGGGCTCAATGTTATATTTATAGGTTTCAGGCATCCACTGGTGATTGGAACATATCCTGTAAGGATAAGAGAGAGATAACTTAATGTGGATTCCTGAATATCTAGTAAGTTCT
>NW_012116599.1:7422586-7426252 GCF_000951035.1 Colobus angolensis palliatus | reverse complement strand
GCATAATCTCCAACAGTGAAGAAAATGTGGTACCATAGTTGCCCCTTCTCCACAGTTTCACTTTCTGTAGTTTTGTTACTCAAGGTCAACTGTGGCCCAAAAATAATTAGTAAAAAGTTCCAGAAATAAACAATTTATATATTTTTAATTGCTTTCCATTCTGAGTAGCATGATGAAATCTTATGCCATCCCACTCTGTCCCATTTGGGAAGTGAATCATCCCTTTGACCTGCATGTGGCTATAGACACTACCTGCCCTCAGTCACTTAGTAGCTGAGGGAAAAGAGAGATCACATTCACGTAATTTTTATTACAGTATATTGTGATATCTGTTCTAACTGTTCTATTTTATTATTAATTATCATTGTTAGTCTCATACAGTACCTAATTTATAAATTAAACGTCATCATAGACATGTATGTACAGAAAAAACATAGTATATACAGGGCTCAATGTTATATATATAGGTTTCAGGCATCCACTGGTGATTGGAACATATCCTGTAAGGATAAGAGAGAGATAACTTAATGTGGATTCCTGAATATCTAGTAAGTTCTCATGCTATGGCAGTTATTGGGGGAAGTGCAGAAATATAAAGCCAAACAGACTAGATATTACTAATGTTCATCAATATCTAGTTTTCTTCAACTTCCACGTACTCAAAGGATTACATTCTCCCCACCTATTTTATAGAGACAGGGTCTCACTCTGTTGCCCACATTGGATTACAGTGGCACAATCATAGCTCACTGCAGGCTCAAACTCCTGCGCCCATGCAATCCTCACCCTTCAGCCTCCTGAATAGCTGAGAATACAGGCACATGCCACCTGCCTAACTAATTCTTTTTTTTTTTTTTTTTTTTTTTTTTTGGTAGAGACAGGGTCTCACTATGTTGCCCAGACTGGTCTTGACCTCCTGGACTCAAGTGATCCTCCCACCTTGACATCCCAAAGTTTTGGGATTACAGGCATGAGCCACTGTGCGCAGCCCATTCCCCCTTTTTTTGAAGTTACGTATGGTCAGGTGACCAAAAAAACTGAACAGAAGTGTCATGTGTCAGTTGTCAATTCTGAACTCTACAACCTCTCTTCCCTTGTCTCAGTGATCCTGAGACCATATGCTGATGTGGAGCGGCACATGAGTCATCCACAGAGAACTGGTGCCCTGAAGTGTCACCTAGAGTCACAGCAGACTTACTTTACAGAAGTGAGAAATAAACTTCTGTTTTATTAATCATCTAAGAATTGAGAGGGGAGCGATTTGTGTATTTTGTGTTTGTTTGTTTGTTTCTATAGCACAACATTGCCTATCCTAATGAATGTCTAAGTAACACATAGTACCTGCCCTCCATGTGCTTACAGTCTAGGAAGATGATATCAAGTGTCTCCATGGCTTTGATAACATACATTTATTTTTACTGAAATAGTTAGTTACTTCCAACTTATGAAGGCATTTATTTCCAAAGATGATGGAATGATCATTTCATTATCAAAACATGTATAAAACAGGAAAACCAAAAGATTCAAATATATTTAGAGCATTTATTCTCAACCTTGGCTATCTCAGAATCACCTGGGGAACATTTTCAAAATATCAAGGTCAGGGCCCTAATTGTCAGAGATTCTGATTTAATTGGTCCACAGTGGAGCATAGGCATTGGTATTTTTCAAAGTTCCCTAGTTTCATTTTCAATGACTTTAATAATTGCATTAAGCTCCTGGGATAAGTCTTTTAAGTTGTCTTAATATTAAACATTAAATTAAAAATTAAATTTAACTTTAGTTAGCTTCCAGTTATCCAAAGGAAAGTAGAAATACATTTCTCAACTGACAGGTGACTGAAAAAAAAATGGCAGACAGGAGGCAGGACTAAATTGTAGCTCCCACTCTGGAAGGACAGAGCAGAATGTGGAGACTAGCATTGTGGACTTTACTGCAGGAATACACCAGAAAAGCCGAGAGAATCCACAGACCCTTTGAAGGAAGTGGATTGCTCCTGCAGGACCCAGGAGACAGCTCAAATACTGTGCTAGTATCCACAGCTGAGAGAACTGAACACAGTTCACCTCACAGGACTCTGTGCAGACACCCCCCAGCACCAGCCCAGAGCCTGGTAGCCCTGCTTGCTGGCTAGATTCAGAAGAGAAATAACAGTCACTACAGTTTTGCTCTCAGGAAGCCACATCCCTAGGAAAAGGGGGAGAGTATTACATCAAGGGAGTACCCCGTGGCACAAAGGAGTCTGAACAGCAGCCTTGAGCTCCAGATCTCCCCTCTGACATAGCCTACCTGAATGAGAAGGAACCAGGGAAACAATTCTGGTAATACGACAAAAGAAGGTCCTTTAACACCCCAAAAAGTCACACTAGCTCACCACCAATCCTAAATATATATACACCTAAGACTGGATCCAAACCAAGAAGAAAACTCTGAATCACCAGAAAAAGAACTCAGAAGGTCAATTATTAAGCTATTCAAGCAGGCACCAGAGAAAGGTGAAGTCCAACTTAAGGAAATCAAATAAATGATACAAGATATGAAGGGAGAAATCTTCAGTGAAAGAGATAGCATAAATAAAAAACAATCACAACTTCAGGAAATAAAGGACACACTTAGAGAAATGCAAAATGTACTGGAGAGTCTCAGCAATAGAATTGAACAAGAAGAAGAGAGAACTTCAGAGCTCAAAGACGAGGTTTTTGAAATAACCCAATCCAATAAAGACAAGAAAAAATAATTTTAAAAATGAAGGAACCCCCAAGAAGTTTGGGACTATGTTAAATGACCAAATCTGATAATAATTGGCATTCCTGAGAAAGATCAGCCTTGCTAGAGCTCTAGACATCCAAATATAGAAGCTCAAAGAACACATGGGAAATTCATCACAAAAAGATCATTGCTTAGGCACATTGTCATCAGGTTATCTAAAGTCAAGACAAAGGAAAGAATCTTAAGAACTATGAGGCAAAGCATCAGGTAACCTATAAAGGAAAACCTATCTGATTAACAGCCCATTTCTCAGCAGAAACCCTACAAGCTAGAAGGGACTGGGGCCCTATCTTCAGTCTCCTTTAACAAAAACAATCATCAGCCAATGATTTTGTATCCAGCAAAACTAAGCTTCATAAATGAAGGAAAGATACAGTCTTTTTCAGACAAACAAATGCTGAGAGAATTCACCACTACCAAGCCACCACTACAAGAACTGCTAAAAGGAGCTCTAAATCTTGAAACAAAATCTGGAAGCACATGAAAACAGAACCTCTTTAAAGCATGAATCTCACAGGACCTATAAAACAAAAATACAATAAATAAACAACAACAACAAAAAAAACCAAGACATTCAGGTAACAAATAACATGATGAATGGAATAGTACCTCACATCTCAATACTAATGTTGAATGTAAATGACCTAAATGCGCCACTTACAAAACACAGAATTGCTCAATGGATAAGAATTCACCAACTAAGTATCTGCTGCCTTCAAGAGACTCATCTAACACATAAGGACTCAAATAAACTTAAGGTAAAAGGGTGAAAAGAAGACATTAATGAAAATGGACACCAAAGGCGAGCAGAAGTAACTATTTTTATGTCAGACAAAACAAACTTTAAAGCAACAGCAGTTAAAAAGGACAAAGAGGGCCATTATACAAAGACAAAAG
>NW_012116599.1:7420893-7421225 GCF_000951035.1 Colobus angolensis palliatus | reverse complement strand
CTGCCTGTCTCTGTAGACTCCACCTCTGGGGAAAGGGCACAGCTAAACAACAACAACAACAACAAAAAGCAGCAGAAACCTCTGCAGATGCAAACAACTCTGTCTGACAGCTTTGAAGAGAGCAGTGGATCTTCCAGCACGGAGGTTGAGATCTGAGAAGGGACAGACTGCCTGCTCAAGTGGGTCCCTGATCCCTGAGTAGCCTAACTGGGAGACATCCCCCAGCAGGGGCAGACTGACACCCCACACCTCACACGGTGGAGTACACCCCTGAGAGGAAGCTTCCAAAGCAAAAATCATACAGGTACACTCACTGTTCAGCAATATTCTAT
>NW_012116599.1:7412970-7416538 GCF_000951035.1 Colobus angolensis palliatus | reverse complement strand
CCAACATGGCACAAGTATACATATGTAACAAACCTGCACGTTATGCACATGTACCCTAGAACTTAAAGTATAATAATAATAAAATAAAATAAAATGGATTTCTACAAACAAACAAACAAAAGACAATCCACTATGATTAAGTGGGTTTCTTACCAGGGATGCAGTGTAATAAATTTAATACACCACATGTACAGAATTAAAACTAAAACTCACATGATCATCTTGATAGATGCAGAAAAATATTTGATGAAATCCAGCATCCTTTAATGGTCAAAACCCTCAGCAAAATCAGCATACAAGGGACATACCTCTGTAATGTATAATATAATAAAATCCATCTATGACAAACCCACAGCAAACATAATATTGAACGGGGGAAAGTTGAAAATATTCCCTCTGAGAACTGATACAAGACAAGGATATCCACTGTCACCACTTCTATTCAACATAGTACTGGAAGTCCTAGCAAGAGCCAACAGACAAGAGAAAGAAGTAAAGGGTATTCATATCGGTAAAGAGGAAGTCAAACTGTCACTGTTTCCTGATGATATGATTGTATACCTAGAAAACCCTAAAGACATCTCCAAAAAGCTCCCAGAACCGATAGAGCTAATTCATCAAGTTTCATAAAACTAATTCATCAAAATTAATGTATGTAAATCAGTAGCTCTGCTATATACCAACAGTGACCAAGCTGAGAACGAAATCAAGAACTCAATCTCTTTTACAATAGCTGCAAAAAAAAAATACTTTGGAATATACCTAATCAAGGAGGTGAAAGACCTCCACAAGGAAAACTACAAAACATGGCTGAAATAAATCATGGACAACACAAGCAAATGAAAACACATCCCATGCTCATGGATGGGTAGAATCAATATTGTGAAAATGACCATACTGCCAAAAGCAGTCTACCAATTCAATGCAATTCCCATCAAAATACCACCATCATTCTTCACAGAACTAGAAAAAACAATTCTAAAATTCATATGGAACCAAAAAAGAGCCCACATAGCCAAAGCAAGACTAAGCAAAAAGAACAAATCTGGAGGCAGGCATCACATTAACTGATTTCAAACTATACTATAAGCCCACAGTCACCAAACAGCATGGCACTGATATAATAGTAGGCACACAGATCAATGGAACAGAATAGAAAACCCAGAAATAAACCCAAATACTTACAGCCAACTGATCTTTGATAAAGCAAGCAAAAACATAAAGTGGGGAAAGGACACCGTATTCAACAAATGATGCTGGAATAATTGGCAAGACACACGTAGAAGAATGAAACTAGATTCTTGTCACTCACCTTATACAAAAATCAACTCAAGGCAGATCAAGAACTTAAATCTAAGACCTGAAACAATAAAAATTATAGAAGGTAACATCGGAAAAATCCTTCTAGACATTGGCTTAGGCAGAGACTTCATGACCAAGAACCAAAAAGCAAGTGCAACAAAAACAAAGATAAATAGGTGGGACTTAATTAAACTAAAGAGCTTCTGCACAGTAAAAGGAACAGTCAGCATAGTGAACAGACAACCCACAGAATGGGAGAAAATCTTCACAATCTATACTTCCAAAAACGAACTAATACCCAGAATCAACAAGGAACTCAAACAAATTAGCAAGAAAAAACACAAACAGTTCCATCAAAAAGTGGGCAAAGGACATGGATAAACAATTCTCAAAAGAAGATATACAAACAGCCAAGAAACATATGAAGAAATGCTCAACATCACTAACGACCAGGGAAATGCAAATCAAAACCACAATAAAATACCACCTTACTCCTACAAGAATGGCCGTAATCAAAAAATTAAAAAAACAATAGCTGTTAGCATGGATGCGGTTAAAATGGAACACTTCTACACTGCTGTTGGGAATGTAAACTAGTACAACCATTATGGAAAACAATGTGGAGACCCCTTAAAGAACTAAAAGTAGAACTACCATTTGACCCAGCAATCCCCCTATGTCTATCCAGAGGAAAAGAAGTCATTACTTGCACACTCAACGTTTATAGCGCACAATTCGCAATTGCAAAAATATGGAACCAGCCCAAATGCCCATCAGTCAACAAGTGGATAAAGAAATTGTACTATATATACAATGGAATACTACTCAGTAATAAAATGAAGTGAATTAATGGCATTTGCAGCAACCTGGATGGAACTGGAGACTACTATTCTAAGTGAAGTAACTCAGGAATGGAAAACCAAATATCATGTGTTCTCACTGATATGTGGGAGCTAAGCTATAAGGACGCAAATGCATAAGAATGATACAATGGGCTTTGGGGAAAGTGTGGGAGGGGGTGAGTGATAAAAGACTACAAATTGGGTTTAGTGTCTACTGCTCAGGTGATGAGTGCACCAAAATCTCATACATCACCACTAAAGAATTTATGCCACCAAATACCACCTGCTTCCCCAAAACCTATGGAAATAAAAAATTTTAAAAAACAAATAAAAGCGTAATACATGAATTTTTAAAAGAAATGCATTTCTCTTTCTTGAAACATATCATGATTTTTAAAATAATTTTTAAAATATTTCTCCCTGTGATGGTCAGTTGTGTGTCAACCTGGCTAAACTACAGTCCCCAGTTATTCAATCAAACACTAATCTATGTGTTGCTACGAAGGTATTTTGTTTTAATTTTTGGTAGAGATAGGGTCTTGTTATGTTGCCCAGGCTGGTCTCCAACTCTTGGGTTCAAGCAATTCTGCCACCTTGGCCTCCCAAAATGTTGTGATTATACGCGTAAGCCACTGTACTGGGTCTTATGAAGGTATTTTGTAGAGGTGATTAAAATCCATAATCAACTGACTTTAGGTAACAGCAATTATCTTATATAGTCTGAATGGCCCTGATTCACTCAGCTGAAAGACCTAAAGAGAATAATAAAAGTTTCTCAGGAGAATGAAATATTCCTCCTGTGGACAAAAGTTTCAGCTGACACTTATCCTGATGGCCTTCCCTAAGAATTTCAGACTTGTCCAGTCAGCCTCACAAGCCTGGAAGACAATTCCTTACAGTAAACCTCTTTATGTTTTCTACTGACTCCGTTCGTTGTCTGAACCTCGACTGATATACTCCACCACCCTCAATAAATTGTAAACCGTGAGGGAGAGGTGTCTGTCTCCCTTTTTATGAATCCCAGTACCTAGCAACATGCCTGGCCCATAACAGGCACCCAGTGAACATCAACACAAACAAGGCTACTCTGTGATCATGATGTGGGCCAAGACAAAAGACAAAACATAACACAACAAATCACCATGCAGCCATCTGAACAGATAGAATGTGACCATTGTCCAAGCCACAAAAATGACTAAACAGCCCCCTCTCCTGGCTGGTATGAGAGATAGCTGCTCCTTTACCAATTACAACTTCAACCTTGCTCTAGTTTGCTTTCTCTACGGATAATTTTATGAAGATCCCCAATAATATAAAATTTTTCTCACTTCCTGAGAGTATTCCATCTAGAGCAAAGAGCAAAGCTGGAAGGAAGGAAGGAAGGAAGGAAGGAAGGAAGGAAGGAAGGAAGGAAGGAAGGAAGG
>NW_012116599.1:7400225-7412920 GCF_000951035.1 Colobus angolensis palliatus | reverse complement strand
AGGGAGGGAGGGAGGGAGGGAGGGAAGGGAAGGGACGGGAGGGAGGAACAATCTGGTTGAAGAGGTAAAACATGCAACATAAAGGGTGGGCCTTGAGCCACAATAAATGCTGTTGGAATTCAGCATAAGGAATAAGCACATCTGGCCATGGAGATCAGGGAAGATTTATAATATAACCTGGGGTTAAAGGATAGAGAGTGGGGGGACAAAAGTGTAGAGATTAGAAAGGACATATCTGGACACATCATACAAAATAAACTAAACAAAGAATTCATGTGAGCAAGTGAGGGAAGACAAGTGTGGAAGAACAGATCATGACCAGATTTTGCACAATTAAATGCAGAACTTCATTCTTTCAGCTAGTTGTTTCTTGCTGTTTATCTATTTAACTATCTATCTCAAGATTCAAAATTTTTTTCTTCAAATGCATTTTACTTGGGGGCTAAAATCAAAGACGAAAACCAAGTGTTTTTAGGGCACTCCTCTGGCTAAAGTACAATGTGGAAGACAGGATTCAGTGTACTCAGCTCCTCACTCACTGAGCTTTAAAAAAATACCTGAGGCTCCATAAAGCTGAGTTTGAAATTCAATGCCATATTAGTGTTAATTCATTCATGCATTTACTCCATCAATCAATCAATTAATTCACTATTTAGAGAACTCTAACATGCCACATTTTGGAGAAGCTCCAAGTAAGAAGAGAAGCTTTGTCTCCTGGTGGTGGGACCAGACTGAAAAGGGACAAGAACACTCCTGAGGTTGTAGGTCTTTCTGGACATGACTGAGGTCCAGCAGCAGCCTCCAGGTTCTCTGAGGCTTGTTCCAAAGACAATGAGTCCCTGACAGAGAGGCAGACTGTTGTGAACACTGTGGATGTATACTAGCCAGATTTTTCCTGACCTCATCTCTCCATGAACTTGTGCCACAACCCTGGGGAGATGAGTTAAAAACAAAGTGTTCCATCATAAACATCTCGGTGAAACACTGGGGCAGCAGCAAAGCTGCTTTACAGTCCACACAGCAAACTGCTAAAGCAGTGCTAAAAGGGACTTGAGGTGGAATAGATTTTTTAAATGGAATATGAGAAAATGTTATCTATCCTAACAGGAAAAGGTGATGATCCCAGAGATAGAAGTACTTGTCACTTCACTCGCATCCTGTCTTGGAAAAAGCAGGATGTTTGACAAATCCAAAGAGTCCCAAGGAGAATTCAAAGTCTACTTGCCTGGGCCTTCTTGCAAGACTTTCCATTTTTCCCCAACCTCCTTATTTCCAATGGCCTAGGCTCTTTCCAGCCAATGATCTTCCCATCACCCAGCAGGGCTTCAGCTCAGAACACTCTCTAAAAGATATCTAGTCTCCTTTTTTCTTGGTGGTTAGTCTTCTCATATTCTGTCTTTATTCGTGGAATAGCCCATTCCTCACAAGGAACCAACAGATCTGTGCTCCCTGGCACTTTCAACTCTGAACTCCTGTCCTTTGTCGTGATCTCTTTGTAAACCCCCAGCTCAGGGCCAGTGTTAGGCTGTGCCTCCTCCACACCAGTGCTGCATAGCCTAGCCCACTCAGAATGCTGATTGCTACAGTTACTCCATCACCTCCAACTTTGGCTGCACCTCTGATGCTGCCCATCAGCCCTTTATGATTCTCTTCAGTGACTATTCTCCCCACACACACACAAAAAAAGCCAATGTCCATCTCCATCTTTAAACACCTCATTCTCAGCAGACATCACCAGAAAGCAAAATCATCAGGCATTAAGTATTCAGGTCTTGGTGTTGCTACTGGGCTGATACTCAGAGCCAGGTCTCGGTGTTTTCCAGTTGAACACAACCTCACAGAACATCAACATAAACAAGGCTACTCTGTGATCGTGGTGGAGACCAAGACCAAAAGCAAGACCACACTAGAGTCATGTCTGAACGGACAGAAGGTGAGCACTGTCCAAGCCACAAAAAGGACGAAGCAACCCCCTCACTTGGCTGATATGAGTGACAGCTGCTCCTTTACCAACTACATTAGCTTTGCTCTAGTCTGCTATCCCTATGCATAATTTATGAGGTAGCCCATCATGCAGAATTATCCTCACTTCCTGATAGCATCCAATATAGAGCAAAGAGAGAAGTCCCTAAACCTAACCTAACACGAGCTCACATCCTATAATAAATCATCTCTAAAATTCTCTGAGACATTCCATGGTTTCCCAGGGAGTGCATTTTCTCTGCAAGGCATCATCAACCAAATTCGTTCAACTATAGTCCTGTTCCTGTTGTTCTTCAGCTGGAGGATATTGACAAGAGTGATTAAAAAAAAAAAATGATTGTTTTCGTTGGGTTCCGTACTGAGTAATTTACATGTGTTATTCATTTTATCCTTCGGTGATAGTGAGGATTTGTACCCATTGTAGACATGGAAACACTAACACTGGATCAAATAAAAAGCCATCCAAGTCACAGATCCAGCATAAAGGATAGAGGGATTCAGGAGTCTGGCTCCTGAATGAAGTAACGTATACAGTGGTCCATTTCCGAGACAAAGTGTCTTGAATCGGCTTAGGTCAGCAAACTACAGAAGAAACAGAGTATACTAGGCCCCTGCTTGAATGGCCGATGCCTGCTTGTCAGCCTCCACCTCCCCTCACCAACTTAGTTGCCTTTACCCAAACCAAAGAAGTTTAGTCTAAGATGAAAGTTTACTAGCCTGCAAAATAGTTTGTTTTATCTGTTATCAGCCTGCCCAGCTACTTAGGTCATAAATCAAATACTTGAAGAGCCCCTGAGCTAACTAGGATTGCAATGCATTGTGGGCTGCAACAAAATGCAGCAAGACGACCCTGAAGAAAAAAAAAAAACACCTGAAGCCCCTACACAACAATTAATAGGTGACATCTGGGAAGACTGTGACCCCATAGTACTCAGCCTACGAGGAACCAGGGGAGGGACCTGCGCTCTAGGGGTTAAATTGCTTGAGGAAACTGTGCTGGGTGTGCCTGCCTATCCGACACCTGATCTTGCAAGATCCTCATTAAAAGTCTCCTGGCACCTGTGAGCTGATCCTAATCTTCATTTCTGGCCTCACCTCCAGATCTCTGAGTCCATCCTTTGGGTTTGGATGAGTAAGTGAGTTTGTCTCACACTCCGGAGCTCATGTTCTTAATGATTTTAGAAATAAAAACTAAGAAAATTTAGCAAGACCATTGTCTTCCTCACATCCTCTCCTTCAGTCTCAGAACAGAGGTTGTTTCTCCTTATAATGTCAGCGTCCCCCTCTGTCTGCTGTTTCACCCCTCCTCTCCCTCCTTAAGCAACTGGTGTCAGTAAATACCAATTTTCTTCTGATTCTTCATTTCTCTTTCCCCTAGGACCATCTTCTCAGTCAGATGTAAGCCTCTTTCACTCTAAAAACAAACCACAATTACCTCCAATGACCCACGGTTCCTTCACCTTTTCCATCTCCAGCCCAAGTTCTGAAAACCCTAGTCTACATTCGCAAGAGGAGGATAATTAATAGGCATGCATGAATGGAATTCGGGAAGCCTATCTTTTCCAGTGTGGAGGGCAAGAGTCGGTGGGAGAAACTCAAAAAAGAGTACAAGAAAATAATGATATCTGGAGTAAATTCTGAACTATGAGGGGGTAAGATTGTCCAGTTGTAGGGATAGGAAAAGGAATTTTAGAGTAGTTAGGTAAAAGTAAAATCACAGAGAAAGGAAAGCACGGCACATTTTTGAGACCTAGTGAGCAGTCTATCTGCTGTATTAGTTTACTAGGGCTGCCATAACAAAATATCAGACTGTGTGGCTTAAACAACTTGTTTACTCACAGTTTCGGAGGCTAGAAGTCCAAGATTGAGGTGCTCCCAGGTTTGGTTTCTTCTGAGGTCTCTCTCCCTGGCTGGCAGATGGCACCTTCCTGCTGTATCCTCACATGCTCTTTCCTCTGGCCATTTGCCTGCCTCGTGTTTCTTTCTTTTCTTGTAAGAATGCCCCAGTCATTGGATAAAGAAAATACGGCACATACACACCATGGAATACTATGCAGCCATAAAAAAGAATGAGTTCATGTCCTTTGCAGGGACATGGATGAAGCTGGAAACCATCATTCTCAGCACAGTAACACAGGAACAGAAAACCAAACGCTGCATGTTCTCGCTCATAAGTGGGAGTTGAACAGTGAGAACACATGGACACAGGGAGGGGAACATCACACACCAGGGCCTGTCGGAGAGAGTGGGGGAAAGGGGAGGGAGAGCATTAGGACAAATACCTAATGCATGTGGGGCTTAAAACCTAGATGACGGGTTGATAGGTGCAGCAAACCACCATGGCACATGTATACCTATGTAACAAACCTGCACGTTCATCACATGTATCCCAGAACTTAAAGTAAAATACATAAATAAATGTTTGAGGGAATGGATTAAAAAAAAAAAAGAACACCAGTCATATTGCATTAGGAACCCCCCTAACCCCCGTGGTCTCATTTTAACTTAATTACCTCTTTAAAGACCCTATCTTCTAATAATTACATTTTGAGGTATTGGGCGTTAGGACTTCAACAGATGAATTTTAGGAGGGACACAACTCAACCTGTAGCATCTGGGATATACAGGAGCAGGAAAGATGCAGTCAGAAATGCAGATTAGGGTCAGCTCACAGATGCCTGGGAATATAAGAATGGGAAACTTGAACTTCTTTAGATAGCGAGCTATATGAACACCTGAGATGACGTACTTCACTCATTTAACCTTCAAAATTGAAGGTTAAATCTGCTAACATGATTCATTTACAAATAAATTATCTTTGAATGTTATAATGTGTATTTTGCAGCAATCAACACTTCCCTCTAAAGAAACTCACCTTCAGATATATATAGAGATATATATATTCAGATTCTCCTATTTTTATCCTCTTCTTTCAAACCAAGCCTAGGAGGAAGATCTTATAGATAGCAAGAGATTATCTGAAATGTACATATAGCCAATGCTACAAAAAGGTTTGGATTAATACTCGTTAAGTATTAGCTCAAATGCTTGGGAAAGCGGCTGACGCTATTCTAAATATAGACCACCTGCTTTCCCCAAGGGAGTCAGTAAAACCTGAGTGACACAGAAGCACATTGGAGAGAGAAAGGCTCTGCTGCAGCAGAAATGAATGGTCTTCAGAAAGGCAGAGGAGCTGCCCTTGCACTTTGCAGGAAGGGCAGTGCATGCAAGATCTTCCTTCCCATCACACAGGCAGAACTGATTCCAGCCTCAAAGTGGCACATTCTCAATGGAGAAAGGGAAGGTCATTTTGTAGGTGAGAACACTGAGTCACAAACAGAATTCTCAAGGTCTCAGAACCACAAAGTGGCGGAGCAGGATATTAAAACAGGCATTCTGATTCCAGAGTGCATATTTTCAATCACCAGAATACTGCCACTCATGAGAAATGGGCTGTCATGGCAGCCACCCCTCCTCTCAGATAAAAACCATTATGACAACTTGATGTCAACAAAGCACCATTGACCTCCACTTATTCCAGGAAACGGCCACCACAGAAAACCTTCCATCCACAGCATTGAGCAATCCTTAAAGAAACTGCCAAATGTACCTGAAGACCAATTAGAAAGTCTCCCGACTTCCAAAGCTCCCTATCTTCACAGAACGCTTGCTAATGAGTGGCTGCCTCACATTTCCTCTTTTTACTCAATAAAATGGATTCCCCTCTGAACCTCTGATCTCCTGCTGAAACGCCAGTGACAGCAGATGGTTTCCCTATCTGGTCTCAGACTTACTTTAGTCTTTGACAACCAAACACAAATCAGTTTGACCCTTTAGGTTCATAATCATGTAAAAGTAATCAAATTCAAAGTACTTACAATTATTAGACACTCAATCTACTGAAAACACAGTAAACTTTATTAAAACAAAAATAATCCATGTCATACTCTAATCAGATACTAACACTAAAAGACATAATTGAGTGTTGAATTCCCTGGACCACACGTGGTAATCATGACTCTGAATCAATCCAGCTTTATAGCAACTTTTCCCCTTTGCAAATATCTAAACCTCTAAGTAGGTTAAGAAGCCTCCTCCATTCTGCACAGCAATGGAAATCATTGTTCATGAGGAGGAAGATGTAAATATCATTAAGAGCAATTGACAAATCTTGAAATCCTCCTCCCAGTACTTGAGACGATAAAGTATTTTTATAGGAAAAATCAGAGGGAATTCATCAAATACTTTAAAAATAATATTAAGGGTAAAATATTTCCCAGGGTGTTCTCATGCTTTAATTTGAACAGCAGTCCTGTAAAATAAATGATCATAATATGGCTTTCAACAGAGGGGCCTGCAAAGAAAAATGGAACTATCACTTACTCACCTTATTGGTCTATGTCCTCACAAATAGAATAGAAGATGTCTCTACAGTGCATCAGGATTAAGAAGGTATGTCATTTGCCCCAATCTGCCAGTGTGGTCCTAAGTTTATGCCACAATCTGAGCATTGTTATGTATTCACCCATAAACCTGATCTGTCAGGGACACAATACAAAGCCTACTCTATATTCTTCAAGTGTAGCTGCAAGAAAAGAAGCAAGTGCTTACTTATCTGCTGAAAGATGAACACTGCCACCTGCTGAGATAAGAGAACTAACAAAAGTGTGCAAAGTTATGCACTTCTAAAACAGCGACATTTTCTAGTTTTCATTAGTGAGAGCAGTAAAACGTATTCGCTTCATCGTTAAGTGAAATACATGAATATCTGGCCTGTTGTGGCGATTACTTAAGATCCTATAGTCCCAAGAAAATAGTAGCAAAAGCAACTTTTTTCAAAGCAATCCATCCAACATTTCCCAAAAGGTAAGATGAAGAGCAACTTTCACCTTCATGGTATTTACAGCTGCCATAGAGCCTTTCTGGAGTTCCTATTGTTTGCATGCCCACAAGTACCCATAAACTCATTTTTAAGCTTCTAAGTAATAAAACCTGAAACTACAAAGCACAGGAGAAAAATTCGGACTAGAGAGAAACTGATGGTTTTGCTCTGATGTGCAGCATCCACAACTGTATCACTTCCCCTTCATATGCTGAATCGATGTTCATCCTAGGAATTTCTTATACAGACCAGGGTGTTCCAGAGGAAAGGCAAGGAGAAGAAGGGGGGGTGGGGCAGGTAGTAAAAATGGTTAAAAGACTCAAAGTTATACCAACTCCTAAACGTGTGTTGTCAGCTTAAATTAAGGCTCTAATAATTCCTACTTTGTTCCTATTATTAAATGAACTAGTTAATGCAAAAGTCTTGTAAAATATAAAATATACAGATATTTGGAATGTTTTCTGTTTATATTAGAAAGAAGTAGCCTGATAGGGCAGGAGGAAGCTACGACAATTGGCTAGAGGATTGTTTCAGTATCTAGTGCCAGGGTGATAATGAGATTCTAGATTCTAGATTAAAATGGAATAAGACTGGATAACTAGGATTTTTTAATTGAGGGAAATCTTTATGATTTGGCAGATAGAGAAAATAAAGGAAAAAAGGGAATGACAAGTCTATTGTTAGCAGAAATAGCATTGCTGAGATGATACAGAAAATGGAAGGAATAGGGAGGGGAGTAATTCTCTTTTAGCCTTGATGAGATTAAAATAGATGACAAGATGCTTAAGCTAATAAAGCTGTGTCCTCAATCTTGCAAGCAGGAAGGTTACTCAGGAGGACAGAAGCCAACATGCTAACGATAGAAAAACGGAAAGTCACCAAACTCTGGGTCCTTGAGTCCTCATGCCATTGCATAGCCACCTTTGGGACTAACCTGGGTTTAATCATGGTATTAATCGTGGTGTTTAATCATGGCAAGTATTCTGTTGCTTGCAACCAAAGCATTTCTAACCAAGACAACAGCAAATTTGAATTCAGCAAAATATGAAGTAATCTTGGTAAGATAACAGTTTTTTTTTTAACTTCAAATTTTACTTCTTTGGAAACTTAAAAAAATAAGTTGTTTTAGAGTAACACTAGCAGTGAAAATATAGAAGATAAATTTACTTGTAATTTAAAGATGATTGATGTGTTTTTAAATGGCAATGTGAAACACACATGTATAAAAAGCATTGTTTAGTTCAAAAGTGCATTTATTTTAATTTTAAAATGGGAATTATACTAAATCATGAGCTAATATATTTTTATATATAAGCTGTTAGAAACTATTTCTTTTTATAAGAATAATCCTCTTTCATAGAGTCATAAGAAATCTAAACATATGAAGAAGATGGATTAGATCATAATGGTCTATATTGATGATTTCTTTACTTCTCAGTTCCTCCGTTCAATACAGAACTTTTAAAAGGATAATACTCTAAAGAACCTTAAATTTTATTTCTAATTAATAAGAAATTGATCTAGATAATTCTCCTTACAACACCTATAACACATTAAAGTCAGTTATATCTCAAGTATGATTTCTGAGGAAGTAATACCGTGTTCTTTCTGGAGAAATGTGTTTAAATAAGATGACTAAGGTTTTGTTCATAAAAATAATAGTAAATGTTGGCCAGTACAGGGGCTCACACCTGTAATCCTAGCAGTTTGGGAGGCTAAGGTGGGCAGATTGCTTGAGCCCAGGAGTTTGAGACCATCCTGGACAACATTGGAAGCCCTCATCTCTACAAAAAGTAACAAAAAATTAGCCGGCTGTGGGGACATGTGCCTATAGTCCCAGCTATTTGGGAGGCTGAGGTGGGAGGATTGCTTAAGCTCTGGGGGCAGAGGTTACAGATTACACCACTGCACTCCAGCCTGGGCAAGAGAGTAAGACCCTGTCTCAAACAATAATAATAATAATAATAATAGTAAATGTTGATTACTATGTTTATTATGTGCCAGGTATTCCTTTTTTTTTTGGAAATAGGGTCTCACTTTGTTGCCCAGGCTGGTCTCAAACTCGTGGGCTCAAGTGATCCTCCTGCCTCAGCCTCCCACAATGCTGGGATTGCAGGTGTGAGCCACCACACCCAGCCTGCCCCAGGTGTTCCTAATCCTAGAGAAGAGAACTACTGTTATCACTTTTTAAGTAACGAAACTGAGACACAGTAAGGAAACTGAGACACAGCAAGTAAACTGGTCAGGTAACTTGCCTAATGATTAAGAGTTGGAATCAGAATCCACAAGCAGGTAATCTGACTTCCAGACCCCCACACATACCACACTACAACTCTTCAATGCCTTTTCCTGCAAATGAAAATAAAGTGGGCATATTATCACTTTTCTTATGACTATAAGTAATCAAACACTTATTTTAAGTAGGTTGGAATAACTGAAAATCATAATAAATATTAAGAAAGACTTCTTCAACATATAAAAACTAGCGAAATAAGCCATTTTCTGGCCTAGGCCTTCCTCCACCTAAATTGGTCTACGGGACATTGGATCTCCACTACCATACATTGGCCGACTCTTTTGAATGATGTAACAAAACAGTATCACCCTTCCCTAAAGCAATCAAAGAGTTAGATAGGCAAGAGTCAGCATCTGCTTCTATTTTTTTGGAGTTTTAAAAGAAGTAACCACAATGGGAAAAGGATAGTCTCTTTAATAAATGATGCTGAAAAAACTGGATATCCACATAAGAACAAATGAAATTGGATCCTTATCTTACATCATACTCAAGAATCAACTCAAAATGGATTAGAGATTTAAATATAAGACCTGAAACTGTAAAAAATCCTAGAAGGAAACATAGGGGGAGAGCTCCACAGAGTTGGTTGTGGCAAAGATTTCTTTCTTTTTTTTTTTTTTTTTTTTTTGTCTTGACAGGAAAAGCACCAGCAGTAAAAGAAAAAAAAAAAAAAGCAAATAAGATTACATGAAACTAAAAATATTCTGCACAAATAAGAAAATAATCAACAGAAAGAAAAGGCAACCATAGAATGGGAGAAAATATTTGCAAACCATATGTAAGATAAGGAGTTATGGTGCAGTCATTATGGAAAATAGGATGAAAGAACCTCAAATAATTGAAAATACAACTACCATATGATCCAGCAATCCCACTGCTAGATATATATCCAAAGGAAATAAAATCAGTATCTCAAAGAGATGTGTGAACTCCCATGTTCACCGCAGCATTATTCACAATAACCAAGACATGCAAACCACCTAAGCGTGCATGGATGGATGATGGATAAAGAATATGTGATATCTATATATCTATGTGGATATAGTGACACATATATGTCTATATCAATAAATAAAATGTAATATATATGTATTATCTGACAATGTAATGTAAGAAAATCTAATACACATATATGTATATATCTTTATCTCATATATATCACATTTTATTTATTCATATGTTCATCAGTGAACACTTAGGAGGTTGTTTCCATATCCTGACAATTGTGAATAATGCTGCAATGAACGCAGGTATGCAGATGTATAATATAGATGCAGGCAGACCTTGGAGATATTGCAGGTTCAGTTCAGATGCCTGTGGCAGTTTCTTAAAATAAGATGGCAATAAAGGTTGCTGCATCCATCGACTCTGCCTTTCATGAAAGACTTCTCTGTAGCATGTGATGCTGTTTGATAGCATTTTACCCACAGTAAACTTCTTTTAAAATTGAAGTCAATTCTCTCAAACCCTTCTGCTGCTTTATCAACTAAGTTTATATAATATTCTAAATCCTTTGTTGTCATTTCAACAATGTTCACAGCATCTTCACCAGGAGTAGATTCCATCTCAAGAAACCACTCTGTATATCCATAAGAGGCAACTCCTCATCCACTGAGGTTTTATTGTGGCATTGTAGCATTTCAGTCACACCTTCTAATTCTAGTTCTAGTTCTTTTGCTATTTTGAACCACATCTCTTGAACCCCTCAGTCATCCATGAGGACTGAAATCAACTTCTACTAAACCCTTGTTAATGTTGATGTTTTGACCTCCTCAAAATGATTCATCATTCAGGATGAATCATGAATGTTCTTAATGGCAGCTAGAATGGTATAACCCTTTTAGAAAGTTTTCAATCTACTTTGCCAAGATCCATCAGAGGAATCACAATTTATGGCAGGTATAGCCTTACAAAATGTACTTCTTAAATAATTAGACTTGAGAGTCAAAATTACTCCTTGATCTATAGGCTACAGAATGAATGTTGTGTTAGCAAGCATGAAAACAAAACTAATCCTCTCGTTCATCTCCAACAGAGCTCTTGGATGACCAGGTGAATTGTCAATGAGCAGTAATATTTTTGGAAAAAAAAATCTTTTTTATTTCTGAGCAGTGGGTCTCAACAGTAGACTTAAAATATTCAGTAAACTATGCCATAAACAGAAGTGCTGTCATCCGGGCTTTGTTTTTCCATTCACAGGACACAGACAGAGTTTATTTAACCTAATTCTTAAGGGCCTTAGGATTTCAGGAATGGTAAATGAGCACTGGCCTCAACTAAAGTAACCAATTGTCTTATCCCCTAGCAAGAGAATCAGCCCTATCCTTTAAAGCTTTGAAGTGAGGCACTGACCTCTCCTCTCTAGCTATGAAAGTCCTAAATGGCATTTTGTTCTAATGAAAGGATATTTCATTTACATTGAAACTCTTTTATTTAATGTAGCCACCTTCATTAATGATCTTAGCTAGACCTTCTGGATAACGTTCTACAGCATTTGCTGCTCACCTTGCACTTTTATGTATGGAAGCAGTTCCTTAAACTTCATGTACCAACCTCTGCTAGCTTCAAACTTTGCTTCTGTACCTCCCTCACCTCTCTAAAACCAACATTACCACCTAATATCCAGATGCCCTTGGCAAATTACTTAACTTCTCAGGGACTCAGTTTCCTCGTTTTTATATCAGGGCTTGTATCTACTTTGTAACAGTTGCTAGGAAGATTAAATGAGATGTTCTACATGAAGTGGTTGGGCACTATTGGCACATGGTAAGCACTCAGCCATACTGGTATTATTCACATTATTAAGAAAATGAGTTCTAGAACACGTTCTGGGGATCTGCTATAAACCACAATACCCATAGTTGACAATAAAGTATTATACACCTTGAAATATGCTAAAAGGATAGAGCTCATGTAAAGTGTTCGTACTAATGAACAACAAAAACCACAAAACAACACAAGGAAATAGTTGAAGATGATGAGTATATTTAGTACCTTGATTTTGATGATGGTGTCATATATGTTCAAACTCATGAAAATGTATACATTAAATATATGCAATATTTTATATATTGATTATATATCAATGAAGCTCTTTTTGAAAAATAATTTTATAAGATTTTCAGGCATTCTCTTGCTTCAGATTCAGGCCTTATTAATGCTTGTGCTTTTCTTTTAACATTAATTTTAACATGCATTTGGGTACTTTTACACAAACCAAGCTTTTAAAAAACATTTTAAAATATTTCAGCAGTACTAAGGTTGGTATTTGATCATTTTCTCTCATGCTTCAATCATTTTCCACCCAGATTGTATTTATTTATTTATTTATTTATTTATTTAGTGTGTGTGTGTGAGATGGCATCTCTCTCTGTCACCCAGCCTGGAGTGTAGTGGCACGATTTCGGCTCACTGAAACCTCTGCCTCCTGGGTTCAAGCAATTCTCCTGCCCCAGTCTTCCGAGTAGCTGGGACTACAGGCACCCACCACCACGCCCGCCTAATTTTTCTTTTTTTTTTTTTTTTTTTTTTTTT
>NW_012116599.1:7393485-7400175 GCF_000951035.1 Colobus angolensis palliatus | reverse complement strand
TTACCATGTTGCCCAGGCTGGTCTCAAACTCCTGGGTTCAAGCAATCCTCCTGCCTTAGCCTCCCAGGGCACTGGGATTACAAGCATGAGCCACCGCACCTGGCCCAAAGCTCTGCTATTCGCTATCAACTCTGCCTGATATGGTTCCCGCACATTTGTATTTTTGGTAGAGATGGGGTTTCACCCTGTTGGCCAGGCTGGTCTTGAACTCGTGACCTCAAGTGATCCACCTGCCTCGGCCTCCCAGGGCACTGGGATTACAGGTGTGAGCCACAGCACCTGGCTCCACCCAGATTTTCAAATGCAATAGTCTGAATATTCTGTTTAACTTTTCCTTAGAAATAAACCTGCCAACATTTTTTTCAATATATCAATACAGAACAGAAGATATTTCCTATTAAATAAGATCCACATTATTTCCCTTACTTCACCCTAAAAATATACATCATAAATACAGATGTACAAGGAATTTCCTCCAAACACTTTATTCAACAGAAATTATAACAATAGGCTTCAAAGTAAAATCCAGGAGACACGTTGTTAAGTTACTCTGGTTTTCTTTTTCAGTATCATAATGCTTTTAAAAAACAAACACAATGGAAATAATGGTGGCATTAGCCAAACATTACGCTGTGTCCTGCCATCTCCATCAAATAATAATATTGGAGTGGCATAACTTTGTCATGTTTAATGGTCATATCCATGAAATAAAGGACAGCTGTATAAATAGTTGACTTGTAGAAAAAGAGAAAGTGTAAGAAATATTAAAGGAGCTGCTGTCTGTGAAGTTCCAGTTCTGGATTACCATTGTTAGCAAGGTTGCTCACTGACCAGCTTCCTTCAGTCAACGCCATATCCTACAGGTATTATCCTTGCTGCCTGATAAAACAGATTTCACAGAGTTATTTTTTTCTTCATTTCATTCACCTCATTCTCTCTTTCCACAAGTTGACATTTTCTGGGCCATTGGTAATTAATAATGTGCTACATGGGCTAGGTTCTCCGCACCTAGCTGCAGAGTCTCTGAGCAGCTCAGGCACTTTTGAAGTAGTGATTTTTTTTTTCACGATACCAGCTAGTGTAAATTAAGCAGGTACACATTCTGCTTACTTACACTAGCAAGATTCATGTCTTCTTAGAATGGGAGAGAACTTGAGAATGCAGCCACCTCAGCCATCCCCTCTGCCGTCCCCTCAAACATCACCGCCCAGTGGAAATACAGTAACTTTGACTATCTCCAGGTTTGGGTGATAAGCTTAGGAGGAGGCAGGACATACCACTCTGGAACTTTTCAAAATTTTAGGGGGGTTTTCTCATCATCAGTAGGCACTGCTGGTTTTCTCACCTTCAGGGACTAGGCACATAACATCAGTATAAGAAGTGTGAGTGCCTTAGGAACTAGGAAAGCCTATAAAAACCATATCCCACAAAACGACACTTCATGTTTTAAAAAATGTAAAGACCATGCCAGCTACTTTTCTGCCATTTTCTTTGTGATTCTAAACCCAGCCTCAGGCAGCCCACGACAAAATGCCTGCAGTTAATCACACTGGCGTCCACTCGGAAAATAGGGTAGACTCTTTCAAATAAAGTGATTGCTCTATCGATGGCAAGAGAGAAGTGTCACCCCATTCTAATAAGCTCTGTTGTCTAGTGAGCCAACGTTAAGCACTTTGGTGCTTTGGGATACACTAAATTACTCAGTGGCATCTTAGAAGCACTCAGGAATGTATGTGCTGGCACCAAAGCAAGGCACAGCAACAACATTTCCTTCCCTAAACTCTCCAGGGTCCTCTGTGAAAACGGGTTGAGAGAAGAGGTACTGCAGAACCGGTCTCACATGAGGTCATGTGGCTAGGAAAGGCTGGTCTTCCTTCTTTCTCACTCCCTGCAGGAGCGCCCTGTACCCTCCATCATAGCCTCTCACCTCTTTTCTCGTCAAGGAGAAGGATTTGATGTTGTGTTGGCAACAAAAATCTATGGCTTATTTTCCCAGTGTTTTCGAAGTACCTACATTTTAGTTAACACTTGAAAATCATAAGCTCGAAGATTTTGAAGATCATAAGCCCTGTGATTTTGGAAACTGTCCATGATTAAGTAGACTGGGGAGGCATTTTAGGTGGTAAGGGGAGATAATTCTCAGCACCCCTGAAGTTACCTGACTAGGAAACCACCTAATTAGCCAATATGTAAAGCCAACCTTGGGCCTGTGGCATTTAACTTATTAGACAGGTAATTTTTAAATTTGCTCAACACAATGAGAATCACTGGTACTTAGGCAGATCCGGTCTTCCGTGCTCACTCAGGGCACCCTACTCCACACCACTGTGGTACCCGTTCCCTGCCAAGGCCTCCCCTCGAACCACTGCACTAACATGATACCATCAACTTGTCATTTTTCTCCCCTTTCCACAGTCGAAGCTACCCTTTTCTTATGAAAAGTTGCTAATATTATTAATTCACCATAAACTGTTAATGGTTGAAAAACGGTTAATACATGTTCTTTTCCCCCCAAACGTTAGTGCTTTAGCAGGGGAGAAAACAACTCTGCTCAAAGAATAAATCTCTAATGGGCTGTAAAGCCAACTAGGGAGAATTTTGATCCTGACTTGTTTTGGTTACTAACACTTACTGCCATAAACTGAATTTTTTTCTTGAGACAGGGTCTTACTCTGTCACCCAGACTGGAGTACAGTGGCATGATCATAGCTCATCGAAGCCTCCAACTCCTTGGCTCAAGTACTCCTCCAGCCTCAGCCTCCTGAGCAGCTGGGACTACAGGTGCATGCCACCATGCCCAGCTAATGCTCTATTTTTTGTAGAGACAGTGTCTTGTTATGTTGCCCAGGCTGGCCTCAAGCATGCTTTCTGCCTCAGCCTCTCAAAGCACTGACATTGCTGGCATGAGCCAATGCGCCTGGCTGACTAAATATCAACCATTCACTTGATATACAACACCTGGGGAAATTTAGTAACCAGTAAGGTTACTAAATCTAGATAAATTATTACCTTATCTAGAGCAAATAAAATTCAAAGTTCACGAAGCCCTACTATAGTCAATGGCAGAGCTCACTCCTGCAGGTCCTCATAAAGCTAAAATTAAATAATGAAAATATGAGGGCAGGCCAAGATGAGCTAGTGACTGTAGAAAAGAGGTAGGGAATGGGGATGAACTCCTGTTAGTATTCAGCTTGGAAACTCTAACAGCCAATCAAGAAAAAATGAGTCTATGGTGTTGCTGTCTTCCATACCTGTAATGACTATGTTGCCTTTATAGTTGAAAGTACATGAAAAGACTTCATCAGTGTGCCCCTCAAGAACCTGTAGGCACTGGCCAGTCTGAGCATCCCAGATTCTAGCCGTTTTGTCAGAGCTGCCAGTTAGAAGACGGTTCCCTTGAGGGTTGAAAGAAATCTGCAAAAAAGAAAGAAAAATGATCACAGCTTTGTGTAATGGTTCCAAACACATTTCTTATCAGCAAAAAGATGACATTACTAAGCACATGTCACCTTCTTAGTCTGGTATTTATTCTTGCATAGAACAATTTCTTCATGATGGGAAAAAAAATATTGCAGGGATTAATACATGGAAATTAAAATCCAGAGAGGAAATTTAACTGCCTACTCCACACATTTTTAAGCATAAAGACCAAAGCATCCATATAATTTGAGTATTCCCCACCCAGCTTCTTTCCAAAGATGCATGATGCCCTTCTCCATGCAAAGACGCAGGGCCCTGGTGTGGGTGAACACACGAGTCAGGATCCTTCATAGCCAAACCCTGATGTCGTCTTTGTGGTCAAAAGCACACAGATCCAGGCCGGGGGCAGTGGCTCAGGCCTGTAATCCCAGCACTTTGGGAGGCCGAGTCAGGTGGATCACCTGAGGTCAGGAGTTCAAGACTGCCTGACCAACATGGCGAAACCCCATCTCTACTAAAAACACAAAAATCAGCCGGGGGTGGTGACACACACCTATAATTCCAGCTACTGGGGAGGCTGAGGCAGGAGAATCGCTTGAACCCAGGGAGGTGGAGGTTGCAGTGAGCCGAGATCATGCCACTGCACTCCAGCCTGGGTGACAGAGCAAGACTCCGTCTCAAAAAAAGAATAATAATAAATAAAAATAATAATAATAAATTAAAATAAATAAAAAACAAAAAAGCACACAAATCCTTCTCTAATCTGTGCCAGAGAATAAGTGAATGTTAGAACCTACAAGAAAGGAAGTTCTCATCTACTGCCACCCCAAGTATAGCATTTTCCATAAATGACCTTCTGTGCCTCCCATGTGCCAGGTGTTGCCAGTTGGTATCTGAGTGACCATCAGAGGAACCTATTAGTCCTGCATTCCTTTGGGCATCATGCTTACATCCCTCTCTAATCACCAGAAGACAGTGATTCGGGCCATCTCGTCAATGACTGAAGGTTTGAGGAGGGCAGGGCCATTTCTGTTTTTATCACTGTGTTACCAGTGGCTGTGCAATGCCCAGCGTAGTGGACACTCTCTAAAACTGTTTGCTGAATGACTGAATACTTTAGCTTTGCACCCCATAGAAATGCCCTTACCAGATGCCAATTCAATAATATGTTCACTTAAAAAGCATAAAATTTAATAAAATAGCACTAGAGATTCTTTATAGTCACTCATTCATGAAAATAGATGTTTACTTGTGGAGGGGACACACCAGATGTATCAATAGCTACCTAGTCAGACACTCAGAAACATGGGCCAGGCTTCCTCCTCGTCCTGCCTCCCACACCCACACCCCACTTTTCCATCCCCTCCTGCCATTCATAAGCCTCCCAGCTTATGAAGAGGCCATAGTCTGCATGCCCTGGAGACCACCACTGACCAGCCAGAGGGCAATGATCACCAGCTGTAGGTGCAGAGGCAGAAGAGCCGAGAGCACAGCATGGGGCAGAGTTCCAGGGTCTAGATGGAGCCTTCAGAAACCTAAAATCATCAAGCTGATGTTTTACAAAGCAAGAACACAGCTGATCTCAGACAGGGAACCAAGGGATTGGGCTGAGCTGGGAGGTAAGAGCCACCAAGTCCTAGTCTACTCTACGAAGTTCTGATGACACATCTAAACTTCAGATCACTGACTAGGTGGGCCTGCTCTGTGAATGATATTTTGGGGTAAGTTGATACAAAATCCTAAGATACAGCTTTGTAGTTTCAAAGTGGATAATTTTATATTTTAGGTGTTACGTATTTCCAGGAACTACTTTCTCAATTGCATCTAACTTACAGAACACTTGACACTCGCTGCACAGCATATTTTTTGCACAATATAAACTTATGTGTTTACCGGAACAGGAAGAGCACTTTACACGCTCCTTAAATTGCTGTATTAAGTATTTTCAGCTAACTAAATATTTTGCTGAGAGTGGAAGAGAATGTTGCTCCATACTTTTTAAGAGGTTTTAGAAATCATTATTATGCTAAGTTTGAGGGCACAGTTAAAAATAAAGTCTTTAGGTGACTGATTTCTAGAAAAAAAAAAATGAGACAATTGAACAAATCTTAGTACTTCAGTTCCAGTAGACCTATTCATAATAAGCATGCGCTTTTTGCTTTTTTAATTTGAGATAGGGTCTTGCTCTGTCACCCAGGCTGTAATGCAGTGGTGCAATCACATCTCACTACAGCCTTGACCTCCTGGGCTCAAGCAATCCTCCTGCCTCAGCCTCCAGAGTAGGTGGGATTACAGATGTGTGACACCACACGCAGCTGACTTTTTTTGTTTTTTTGTAGAGATGTGGTATCCTTATGTTGCCCAGGTTGGTCTTAAACTCCTGGCCTCAAGCAATCTTCTCACCTCTTCTTCTCAAAGTGCTGGGATCATAGGTATGAGGCACTGCACCCATGCCCTGCTCTTTATTTTTTGAAAGTAAATAAACTCCTCCAAATGAGAAAGAACTCACCTTTGAAATTTCACCTTCATGGCCTTCCAGTTTGGCAATGCATTTTCTTGTGGCAACACTGAAAATTCTTGCTGTTCCTTTTTGAGAGGGGTAGGGATACATATAAATTCATCTTAAATACAGAACTTTGGATAAAAGACCCTGCATTGTATAAATATCTATCCCCCTGACACACGAACTCTGTGCTAAGTTCATCTTCTTGCCAGTGGTGAGAACCGGATACTTAATACTCTAAATGCCTGCTGGTGCCACTGCAGGAGAGGGCGAGAGGGAGCTCCCCAGTAATCCTGAGCTGATTGGAACAAATAATGTATTCCAAGGTAGAAAAGAGAGCAAGAAACAGGAATCCAGAAAGAAAAACCTTTAAGAGAAAAAGAGGAATTAGAGCAAGTTTCAAGAGGCAGGTGATGAAATAAGCAGCAAGACCAGCATGATACACTAGGTGTGTGTCTGAGTTTCTGCAAGGTGCACAAGGAACATCCCAAGAAGGAGCATCAGCCACTACTCAACAGGTAAAGAACAGGCTTCAAAAACCCTTTTCCACAGAAAAACCTAATCGAACACTTTGTTCCTGCTCTGCCTCCAGCAACTAAAAGTGCTAAGCCTATAGTAGCCATTCAATAAATAGCTGTAGGATGGATGGATGGATGGATGGATGGATGGATGGATGGATGGATGATGGATGGATGGATGGATGGATGGATGATGGATGGATGGATGGATGATGGATGGATGGATGGATGGATGATGGATGGATGGAT
>NW_012116599.1:7345970-7393420 GCF_000951035.1 Colobus angolensis palliatus | reverse complement strand
ATGGATGGATGGATGGATGGATGATGGATGGATGGATGTAGAAATGGATGGAGTAAGTACTATGGACATTTCCTTATAAGTAAAGGATGAATAAGTTAAATAAATAAATATTGAAAGAGAAAAAAATGAGTAGTAAAATTTTTCTTAGAAGAAAAGTTATAATTTGCCTTGCCAGATGAAGACTGCTTTTTTAAATCTCTAATTATAGCTTTACATAGTAGTAAAATATAGCAAGGATTCAAAATTGTAGGTACTTGATTTGCATCCAGAGAAAAGTAAAATATTGTAATAAATTTTTTACTTCCCTTTCTGACAATGTCAACTTCATGAGGAAGTACAAAAATGATAAAACTTGCCATTTTAGAATTAATGTAATTAAAAAACATATAACTTGAAATTCAGTTGGACATTTCAAAAGCCTCAAAGGGAAGTGACCAATTTGGTTTCAGAGTCAATAACATGAAAGAGAATGTCCTGCATAGATCTACACTTTAAATTTTATAAAACTATATTTCTAAACTTCAGAAAACTCAGAAATAATATGGCCTGAAACACTGTAATTTTTTTACAGATAGGGATACAACTAAAGAAACAAAAAAAATCAGCCTTCAGAATAATTCCAATGAAGAAGAAAAAGTAGATAGATAGCTAGCTAGCTAGATAGATAGATAGACAGATAGATACATAGATAGATGTTGCTGCACAGGTAACTATTAGATGATATCTAAATTTTAAGAAGGGAATTAGGAGCAAACACCAGAGATAAATAAAAAAGATCATTCTAAACATCAAGACTTCCTAGAAAGACTTCTCATTCCTAGAATGAGAAGAAGTTTACAAAGCAAGCAAAAGGAAAAAAAAAAAAAAGATATTTTCAAAGCAATGTTTTACCAAACAAGGGAAGAATAGAATCACGGCCAGAGCAAATATCAGATTATAGAGAAAATAAAACTAGAATTGAGCTTGATTTTATTCTCATTCACCCTAAGAATCCTGATTCTTTAATTCTAGCTTTTTTATCCCCCCTTAGTGTGAACCAACTTCTAACATTCTATGCAGTCAAACATTCCATGTAATCTAGCATTCTATATAAGATATGAGTATGGTGTTACATATTGTCTGCCTCTCCCTTCACAATGTACCTCCATGAAGGCAGGGATCCCTATCTCTTTTGTTCACTCAAATATCCCATATTCCTAAAACAATTCTGGCACAAAGTAGATATTTTGATACATATTGTTGAGTAAATTATTTCTATCAATAATGATATTTAAAATGAGAGGGGTGGATTAATTACACTTAAGGTATGGTTATTAAAAGCCAGGATCTATGAGAAGATAAAAAAAAGTAAATAGTTATTTTAAGGTATGGTTATTAAAAGCCAGGATCTATGAGAAGATAAAAAAAGTAAATAGTTATTTAAAAAAATAAAATTCTCCAGCCTCAGAATATTTACATTCTAGGGTATAAGGAAGACTTATATGTATGAGCAAGGGATCACCTTTGAAAAGTCCTAGCAAGTAAGACAGCAAGCATGCAAATGTAATTTTGAAGGAGACAATGAAATACTGTGTAATTACAATAAATCACCAATAAAATTCTACACCTGATTATAACATAAAGGATATGTGACTGCTTAAAAGTATGTTAGTCACAAGGTGTTTCCATTTTTGCCAGAATTTTTGTATCCAAAAATTTCCTTGCAGCCATAAAAAAGAATGAGTTCATGTCCTTTGCAGAGACATGGATGAAGCTGGAAGCCATTATTCTCAGCAGACTAACACAGGAACAGAAAACCAAACACCGCATGTTCTCACTCATAAGTGGTAGGTGAATAATGAGAACACATGGACACAGGGAGGGGAACATCACACACCAGGGTCTGTCCAGGGGTAGGGGCAAGAGGAGAAAGGGGAGAGAAAGCATTAGGACAAATACCTAATGTTTGCAGGGCTTAAAACCTAGGATTGATAGGTGCAGCAAACCACCATGGCACATGTATACCCATGTAACAAACCTGCACATTCTGCACATGTATTCTAGAACTTAAATTTAAAAATAAATAAATAAATAAAAATAAAAACCTTGCTCATAACCCCTCAGCCAGCAAATCACATATCTAAGTTCTGCAACTCCAAGTTTGTCTATCCAGCAAATATTGACCTTTATAAGAGATTTTGAGGCATACAGGGAATGTAGTTATACAATCATTATATTGAATAAAAGAGAAGAACTGCTGTCTAAAAAAAATTTCATATAAGTACTTTTTTAAAATGTTTGTTTTTGACAAATAAAAAATATATATATTCAAATTGTACAACATGATTTTATATACAAATATATTGTGCAACGACATCAAAATTGAGTTAATTAGCACATCCACCACCACCCTTGCTATACTTGAGACCCCAGAACCTGTTCCTCTTATAACCTAAGTTTGTGCCCTTTGACCAACATCTCCTCATTTTTCCCACCCCTTGACCCCTAGTAGTCACCCTCCTACTCTATCTTCATGAGTTCAACTTTTTTAGATTCCACGTCAAAGTGTATCATACAGTATTTTGTCCTTTTGTGTCTGGTTTATTTCACTCAAATCCTCCAGGCTCATCCATATTGTCACAAATGGCAATGTTTTCTTCTTTTATGGTGAAAATAAAAGTATTTTACTATATATATATATATATCTCACATTTATTTATCCATTTATCTGTCAATGAACACTTTGGTTGTTCCCATATCTTGGCTATACTACACAGCTATAGTAATCAAAATAGTACTGGCATAAAAACAGACACATAGACCAATAGAAAGCCTAAAAATAAACTCACACATATATGGTCAACTAATCTTTAACAAAGGCATCAAAAATACACAACGGAGAAAGAAAAATCTCTTTAATAAATGGTGCTAGCAAAATTGGATATCCACATGCTGAAGAATATTACACTATTTACAAAAATTAACCCTAAATAAATTAAAGACAAACACAAGATACGAAACTGTGTAACTTCTAGAAGACAATATAAAAGGCAGCTTGACATTGGTCTTGGCAATCACTTTTTGGACATGATGCCAAAAGCACAGGCAACAAAAGCAAAAATAAACAAGTGGGACCACATGAAAGTAAAGGCTACTGCACAGCCAAGAGAATAATTTTTAAAATGAAAACGCAACCCATTAAATGGGAGAAAACGTTTGTAAATCACATATGTGATAAGGGGTTAACATCCTAAATGTAGTTCACACAACTCAATAGCAAAAATAAAAATGGGCAAAGAACCTGAATAGATTTTCCCAAAGAAGACCATATTAATGGCCAACAGGTACATATGAAAAGGTGCTCCTTTCACTAATCATTAGAGAAATGCATATCAAAACCACAATGAAATATCACCTGCACTTAGGATGGTTATTGTCAAAAAGACAAGAGATTTTAAAACGTTAGCAAAAGTGTAGAGAAAAAGAAACCCTTGAATGTTGCCAGTGGGAATGCTAATTGATACAGCCATTATGGAAAACAGTATGAAGGCTCCTCAAAAAAAATTAAAATAGAGCTACCATACAATCCAGCAATCCCTCTACTGGGTACATATCCAAAGAAAATAAAATCAGTAACTTGAAGAGATATCTGCACCCTCACGCTCATTGCAGTATTAGTCACAGTAGCCAAGATATAAAAACAACTTAAATTGTCCATTAGTGAATGGATGAACTTCCAGAATCTCTTAAATGGCTGTCAAGGAGTTTATGCAGACATGATGTCGAGTCATCACATGTAGTCATCAGAGGAATCGGAAGAATCAGAGGAATGTAGTCATCAGAGGAATCAGACAGAAATATGTACCTGTCAAAGAGACGATAGTGTAGACACAAGGTATTCTCATATATGATTGCCAAGCAACGACATGGTCATAATTCAGAGTGACACATATCACAGGGGGTGACACAGTTATAATATAGTGTCATATGTGGTCAACACAGATGTAGACATAGAGTAGTGTCATGCATGGTCATGAGGGAGATGACATAGACATAGCTTAGTGTCACATGTGGTCAGAGAGATGACATAAACGTACTGTAGGGTCAAATGTAGTTATCAAGGAGATAATGCAGATATAGTGTAGTGTCATACATTGTTGCCAAGGAGATTATACAGACATAGGTCAGAATTACGGAGCTGACACATACACGGTGTAGCATCATACATGATCATCAACAAGATGATCCAGATGTATAGTAGTACCTACACAGGAGTCCAAATGTTAATGCAGACATACTGTACATCACATGAGGATTTAAAGGAGATAATGCAGACATAGTATAGCCTGAGGTGTGATCATTGTCAAGTTCAAGTAGATGAAAAAGACACAGTGTAGCATCACATATGATCATCAAGAAAATAATGGAGACATCGTGTAGGGTCATATGTGGACTATAAAAGATGATACCCAAATAACATAGTATATGTGGCCGTCATGGATATGGCATATATCCATGATTATCATGTGTAATTGTCCAGTAGATGATGCAGAATAGTATGGTACTCTACAAGGTTATCAAGGAGACGACAGAGAAATAGTATAGTATCATACTTGGTTTTCAAGTAGATGACATGCACATAGACATTCATAGTATGTGACTATCAAAGAGAACAACTTTGGTTTAAACATCATACATAGTTATCAAAGAGATAATGCAGTCATAACAGCATCATATGTACTTCTCAAGCAGATTTTGCACATATAGTTTACATCACTACACGACATGAATTAAAGCAGAGCATCATATATTTGTCAAAGCGTGCTGCAGTAATACTATACCATAACACACACTTAATAAAATTATGATGCAGTCAGAGTGTGGCACCACATGTTTTTGTCAAGGGTATGATGCAGACATTATGTAGCATCACTGTCATCAGGGAGTTTAGCCATATATAGTTGTCAAGGTGATAACACAGATATCTTGCAGCCTCAAATACTGTCATCAGTGAGATTACTCATAATATCTTGCATAGTTATTTTAAAATTGATGTAAACGTGGTACAAATTCATGTATTGCTGTTAAAAACAATGCAGACATGGTATATAACCGTAAGTGGTTGTCAAGGAGATAATTACATATTAGATGTAGTGTAGCAGTATATTATTTTCAGGGTAATAGTCACACAAGGTCTCAGTAAGACAACAAAGACATAATGCTGCATCATGCGTGGTTGTCAGGGAAATCACAAAGGTTTAAATATCACAGATATTAGAAATATGTGACGAATAAAATAGCTATAGTGAAAATATGCAGAAATAATGTATAATCACATGTAACTTTCAAGGTGATGGCACAAACATTGTAGCATTATAAACTGTCCTAAATGAAATGAACTACAGCATAATATCATAAGGAGTTTTCAAGGACATGATACAGACAATAGTATAACATTGCATGTGGTTATCAAGAAGAGGAAGGAAATATAGTGTAGCATTATATATGGCTATTAAGGATATGACACATAAGATAGCATTGCATATGGTTGATGGAGACAATTATATTGTAGCATAATAACTGAGAGTAGTGAGATGAAACATAGTGCATATATTCAGTGTTATTAAGAAGACCCAAATAGAGTCTAGTATCACAGGATTTACTACAGACAGGGTATGTTACAGCATCACACATCATTCTCAGGGAGATGATTATCAGAGGTTATTGTCAAGGAGGCATCACATAAATAGTTTAGCATCACACAGGGTCATCGCAGAAAAGACATAGTTATGGTATTAATCCCACTTGATGTTCAAAGAGATAATGCAGACATCTTCCAGCATCAAACATGGTCATCAGGAAACTGACCCATAAATTAGCATACTTTATGGATATCAAGAAAAAGAGGCAAACATAGAATAGCATATACATGGTACTTAACTTGATGACACATACATAGAGTAACACCATATGTTACCGTCAAAAAGATGACCCATAATAAATTGTCATTTGAGAATATTGTGGAAATAATAAAATCATAGTATAGCATCATATATCGTCATCAAGGATGCAAATATAGTTTACATCACTACACGACATGAATTAAAGCAGAGCATCATATATTTGTCAAAGTGTGCTGCAGTAATACTATACCATAACACACACTTAATAAAATTATGATGCAGACAGAGTGTGGCACCATATGTTTTTGTCAAGGGTATGATGCAGACATTATGTAGCATCACTGTCATCAGGAAGTTTAGCCATAGTACAGAAGCATCATACATGGCTCTCAAGGAGGTGAAAAAGTCATAATGTAACAACATATGTAGTATGCTAAAAGGTGATACAGACATAGTATAGCATGATATGTGGTTGTCATGGTGGGCTATAGCCTAGAATTATATATGATTATCAATGATGCAAACATATCATGTGATTGGCAAAGGGATGACATACATTAGTGCAACATTATCTAAGACAGATATCGTATTGAATCCAGCATAAATTTCAAGATGGTGATGAAAACATGTAGCATCGTGGGTGGTTTTCAAGGTGATGACCCTGATAAGATGTAGCATAATACATATTAATGCAGACAGTGAAGCAGACATCATGTATCCTCATAAGTGATCATCAGTGAGATGAGGAAGACAGACAATATAATGCCAAATGGGGGGATAAGGGAGAAGACATAATCTAGTGTAACATCATATGTAGTCTTCTTGGATGTAAGGTCCACAGAGTGTAACATCATACATGGTTTTCAAAGAGATGACACAGAGTGGCATCATATATGGATATCAACATGATGACTCAATGTAGAATCATAAGTAGTAATCAAAGCGGTGACAAATAACATAGATCATCAATGATTGTAAAGGAGATGTGGTACACATAGTAGAGCATCGTTTGTGGTTATCAAAGAGATGGTGCATGTAGTATTATAGCACCACCCATGGTTATCAAGTTTATGATGTAGATATAGTATAGCATCATACATTATGGTCAGAGAAATGACCCAAAATGTAGGATAATCCTCAGTACGGGATCAGGGAAAAGACCAGGTTCCAAGATCATACATGGTTATAAAGATGATGAAGATGCAGTATAGCACCATATTTGTTTATCAAGGAGGTGGTGCAGACATAGTACAGTGTCACTCATGGTTATAAAGTAAATGAGGTAGACACAGATGTGATGTGATGTCCTATGTGTTTATCAACAAAATGTCACAGAAATATTGTTGCATTATAAAGGCCTTTAGGAACATGAGTAGACCTAATGTAAAGAAAGAGAGAGAGAGATGACTCTCTCGATCGGTAGGTAGATAGATAGATAGATAGATAGATAGATAGATAGATAGATAGATAGATAGATAGATAGGATGACTGTCTTCTGGCAGAAGGTGTAGACATGTTGAATGTCATACATGATGATCAGGGAGATGACAGAGACACTGTGGCATACTAGTGGCCATCAAGAGCATGACATACGCATAGTGCAGGGATATATGTGGTGTACAAGGACTCTACAAAGATTGATTTTAGAACCATACCTAGTTCCAAGGAGATGACACACTTACAGTATCACATGGTTATCAGTGGGATGATGTACATGTAGAGTACCATCACATATGGTAATTTTAAAATGGCACATAGGATAGCATTATACATGAATATCAAGGAGATGACTTACACAAATGTAGCACTGTAGGTTTTCCTCATGGAAATAACTTATATTATGGAATCATAAATGTCACAAAGGGGCTGGTCCATATAAACAGCAGGCATCATAGGTGGTTACCAAGGACAAAAACATTACCCATGATGAAAGGGACAGTATAATGTCACCTGTGGTTATCAAGGTGATGACTCAGAAATAGGGAGGTATAACACATGGTTATAAAGGCAATAACTTAGTATAATATCATCTATAGATTTTAAGGAAATGAAGTACACATAGTATAACATCACACGTGGATATGAATGATATCATGAAGTCATGTTTTAACACAATATGTGGTGATACCAAGACCCAAACAAAAGATAGTGTCACAAATCATTATCAAGAAGATGATCTCCTCATGTGTGGTTCTGAAAGACGAATCCTAAAATTGCACGTCACTTTGTTATCTAGGAGATGATTCAGATATAGTACAGACTCATACACGATTGCGATTGTAAAGGAGATGACAGAGAAATAGTTTAGCAATATACATGCTTGTCAAATGTTACATGCTCCTTTGTAGCATTTAGGATGCTATACGCAGTGACAATATTGTACAACACATAGCGGTCAGAGATGATGCAGATGTCTTGGGGCACCAAAAATGACCATCAGTGATAGGACCCAAAATGTGGCATCACATATGGTTGCCAAGGAGATTTGGCGTGATATTATAACACACATAGTTGTCTAAGACACACAGATGCAAACATATAAGAGCACAGTCCACAATTAGCATGTTTATCATTGCAGACACATGGCAGCTTTTTATACGATCACCAAGGAGATAACCCAGAATATACCATCCTACATGATTAACAGGTAGGGGATGACAGCAGTATAGCTTAGGTGTGGTTTTCAACAAGGTGACACAGACATAGGAAAACACTTCTGTTTTCAAGGAAATGAAGAATACAAATGAAGCACAATAGGCGCTCATCACTGAGATGATGAAGACAAAGTGTAGCAATGTCCAGGCCTCCAGTGATATGAAACAGACATACCAGACAGTGCATCATTATATATGATCATCAAGAAGATAAGGAACACAGTAGGTAGCATAACATATTGTTGACAGCAGATGACACGGGCATAGTTTAGCATCACATCCAGTGATCAAAGAGATAACACACCGGATAACATCATACATGATTACCAAGAACGTGACATAACTCAGGAGTCTGAGGCAGGAGAATCGCTTGAACCTGGGAGGTGGAGGTTGCAGTGAGCCAAGATCGTGCCACTGCACTCCAGCCTGGGCAACAGAGCGAGACTGTCTCAAAGAAAAAAGAAAAAGAGAAAGAAGGTGATCTCAATATCACATAACATCATACATGTTGACCATGGAGATGAGGCAGAATGTAACATTACACTTGGTTCCAAAAAAGACAATGTACACACATAAGTCAGTATAGTACGGTATGGTATGGCATAGCAGAGCAGAGCATGGTTTAGCACAGTATAGACACACAGACACACACAGACACAGCACAGAGCCAAAAACTGTTATCATGAAAGGATCTACACATAGTGAAGCAGGATATATGGTCATGAGAAAGATGAATCAGACAGCGTAGGGGCATATGTGATCAGGGAGATGGCACACATGTAATGCAGCTGCCATCTGTGGCCATCAGGGAGATGACGTAGACATAGTGTAATCTCATAAAGGTCCTACAGAGAGGTAAGAGATAAGACAGCATCACATGTGGCTATCAGGGATATAAGACATATGTTATACGGCATCATATGTGGTAGTCAGAAAGATGATACAGAAAGAGTACATGTGGTTATCAAGGCAATGACACAGACGTAGTGGAGAATTACAAGTTGTTGCCAAGGAGAGGATGAAAACATGTTCTTACAAACAAAATGATCATCAGGGAGACAAAGTAAATATATTGTAGTATCATCCTTATATAACTAGGCCATGTCACCCATAAGGTGTAGCACAGTCCTTTGTAAAGGGCATGATGAAGTTACAGTGTAATTTAAGTGGCTTCAGGAAGATTATAAAAACATAAAATAATATGCAGTCTTCAGGCAAAAGAAGCAAATACACAGTATGTCATATGTGATATTGTATGCCGAATTGTGTCCTTTTAAAATTCATATGTTGAAGTTCTAATTCCCAGTATCTCAGAATGTAACATATATATATACATAATATATAATCGTGTATAATTTTAGATATATACACGTGTATATATATTATATATACACACATATATATGTATGTATACACATAGTATGTATGTGTGTATATATACATATATAGTATGGGTATACATATAGACACATGTATATATATACACACGTGTATATATACAAACACGTGTGTTTACATGTGTCTATATGTATATATATACAAACATGTGTATACATACACACATACATATAAAATTATACATGATTCTTAAATACATGCAAGCATAGCATAGTTTCATCCATTGTCAAGAACATGATGAGACATAGTATAGCTTCATATACAATTATCAAGGATATGGCTCAAAAAATAGTATAAGCTTACTTAGGTTGTCAGAGAGATAATGCAGATACAGGGCGGTGTCATACATTATCAGGGAGATGACACATAGCATAGTGCCATACAAGGCATCGGGGTCTCGTGGATGATTGCATACAGGAAAAAAAAGGTATCTGGGTGATGACATATAATTTTGTGTCATATGAAGATACCATGGATTTGACACAGATATGTTGTAATGTCACAGGTGCTTATCATGAAAATGAAGCAGACATATTGCAACATCACAAATTAAGTGATCAGGGAAGTAACACAAAAATATTGTATCATCATACCCTGTTTTCCAAATGGCACAGACATAGTGTAGTATCATATATGTTTGTCCTGGAGATTAATCGTAGCCTAGTGTAATAAATGGTTATTAGGAATATGACACAGAAATAGTATAAAGTAACATAGCATCTTATGGGGTTATTAAAGGGGTGATATAGCAATAATATAACATCACACATTGTTGTCCAATATATTTCAAACAATGTAACACCACATATGGCTGTCTAGAATATGAGGGGTGTGTGTGTGCATGTGTGTATGTGTTCATTAACGAATATATTCATCAAGGAGACAGGGTCTCACTCTATCACTCAGACTGGAGTGTAGTGGCATAATCATAGTTCACTGTAACCCTGAACTCCTAGGCTCAAGTTATTTTCCTCAGCTTACTGAGTAGTTAGGTCTACAGGTGTACGCCACCACACCTGGCTAATTTTGTTTTAATATTTTGTAGTGATAGGGTCTCCCTATGTTGCCCAGGCTGGTCTCAAACTCCTGGCCTCAAGCGATCCTCCCACCTTGGCCTCCCAAAGTATTGAAATTACAGGCATGAGCTACCACACCTGGCCATGATGCATATATTATATAGCATCATACATGATCATCAAGGCAATTGTCATAGTACAACATCATATATGACTACCAAAGAATAAGATAGGCATAACACACACTTTAGGATACCTCAGAAACATCACGACAATGTATTTGGTTATCAGTGAGATGATACACATATAGTATAGTGTCATACGTGGGTAACAGGTTATACACAGACACAGTGTGGCATTGTGATGGTTAATTTTATGCATCAACTTGACTGTGTTAAGGGATACCCAGGTAGTTGTTAAAACATTATTTCTGGGTGTGTCTGTGAGGGTGTTAGACTGAGTAAAGAAGAGCCACCCTCACCAATGTGGGCAGGTATCATCCAATCCATTGAGGACCCAGATACAACAAAAGGTAGAGGAAGGATGAAATTCCTCTCTCTTCTGGAGCTGGGACATCCATCTTCATCTTCTCTGGCCCTCAGTCATCAGAGCTCCTGGTTCTCAGATCCTCAGACTCCAAGACTGACACCAGTGCCCTCCTCAGTTCTCTCAAGTTTTTGGCCTCAGACTAAGAGTTACACTATTGGTTCTCCAAGTTTTTAGGTTTTCAGACTTGGACTGAATTACACCACTGATTTTCCTGATTCTCCAGTTTGCAGATGGCATATCGCAAGACTTCTCAGCCTTCATATATAAATATGTGGGTGTGTGTATACTTATATAATATTGGTTACATACTATATATATGTGTGTGTGTGTATTTATATACTATTGGTTATATATTTATATATAGTATGAATAGAATTATACATATAGTAAATATAGTATGAAGCATACAAATATGTAACATATAAAAATATATAAATATATAATATATAAATATATAAAATATATAAAATTATATATAGGATAAAACAGAACCAATAGGATATATATATATAAAATACAATATGATATATGTATAAAACAGAACCAACAGGATATATATATATATGTATAAAACAGAACCAATAGGATATATACATAAAATATCACCACCTTTCTAAAGGTGGCGATGTGATATAGTGGGCCCTGCAGACCATGTTGGCCAGGGCAATGAGGTATAAATACTATAGCATCATACATGGATTTCTAAGAAATACTAAGATATGGAACAGTATCATACATGGTTATAAAGAATAGGATAAAGATATAGTATACTATCATACATTATTATAAAGAGGATAACAAACACAGTGTAAATTAAAACATAGTAGTCAGATACATGACATAGATAAAATATAGCATCATATGTGGCCATCAGATGGATAACATAGACTTGGTGTAGCTTCTTACGTGGTCATCAGGTAGACGGTATTGATGTAGTTTAGCATCATCTGTGTCTTCAGGAAGATGACACATAGTTCATACTTCATATTCTATGCCTCATGGAATAGCATCACGCATGGTATGTGATGCCATGATATAACATAGACTTAGTATAGCATCACATATGCTTGCCAAGGAGACACAGGATGATGGAGACATAGTATAGTAGCATGTGGTTATCAAGGACACGGTGCAGACACAGTTTAGTGTAGAACAGGAAATTGTCGGGGAGATAATGTAGAAGTTGTGTAGTGTTAACACACATTTGTCAGGAATATGCTGCACACATAGAGCCACATCGTAAATACTCGCCAGGGAAATAGTGCAGACACAATGAATCATCACATGTGGTTGTCAAAGAGATGACACATAATATGGCATCATACATGTTTGTCATGGGAATGACTTGTCGTTCAGTATCATAAAATGTTATCCAAGACATGATGCATGCAGAGTACACCAATACAGATGGTTGTCACTGAGAGAATAAAGATGTCGTATAGCATTGCATGTGGCTTCGATGAGATGATGTGGACACAGAGTTAGTATCACACATATTTGTCAGAAAGATGACTCATGGTTTTGCATCGTATATGATTATCAAGGATATGATGTAGATATGGCCCAGCATCAAATGTGGTTTTAAAGGAGTAGATGAAAACACAGTGTAGCATAATATTCAACTTTCAACAAGATGATGCAGATACAGTGTAGAAATAAACATGATCCTTGGGCTATAAGACAGACACAATATCATGTCACATGTGAGCCACAGGGAGATGACAGATATAGTGTAGTTTCACAGGTGACTGTCACAGGATTGAAGCACACCTAGGATAGCACCATGAATGGTTATCAATAAGATGACTCATAGTGTAGAATCACAGTGGTAATCAAAGAGACAATGTATAGCATAGCATCATGTATGCTTATCACAAAAATGTGGTAGACATAGTGGAACAGCACATGCAGTTATAAGGGAGATTATAGCACCATTGATGGCAATTAAGTTGACAAGGCCAACATAGGGTAACATCATACATAATAATCAGGGAAACCAGGCACGGTGGCTCACGCCTGTAATCCCAGCACTTTGGGAGGGCAAGGCAGGTGGATCACCTGAGGTCAGGAGTTCAAGACCAGTGTGGCCAACATGGAGAAACCCCATCTCTACTAAAAATACAAAAATTAGCCAGGCATGGTGGTGCATGCCTGTATTCCCAGCTACTCGGGAGGCTGAGGCAGGAAAATTGCTCAAACCTGGGAGGCAGAGGTTGCGTTGAGCTGAGATCACACCACTGCACTCCTGCCTGGGCAATAGAGTGAGTCTCCATCTCAAAATAATAATAATACTAATAATCATGGAGATGACCCAGAATATAGCATCATATACAGATATTAAGAAGATGACAAAGACCTCATATACTTGGTTATCTAGCAGGTGACACAGACATTGTATAACATTACATGTGGTTATCAGCTATATGATATAGACATACTATTGTGCCATACATGGTCACCACAGAGATGAGACATGGTTTTTAATCATAGCTGGTCATCAAAGAAATGACCCATAGTGTAGAATCATGCATGGTCATCAAGCAAAGCATAAATCTCTCCAAAAATTAAAAGTATGAACAGATCACCTACCATCAGCTGAAGCAGTTGCAATAAGCTTTCCAGTGTAATCAAAGCAGCTGTCTAGTATTTCATCATCATGGCCTGTTAAGGTTGCCACACATTTTCCATTTGTAGCATCCCACAGCTACAATTAAAAGCAACAAAAAAACAAAAAAAAAAGACTATGACTTTCTTTCTCAAGTGTGAAGATGGCCAGTGGTCTTCATGACATGCTTATGGCTGGTTAAGTCACTGTGCAAATATTACTTGTGTAATTCTCACATGTTCAGTTAGATTTACTTTGATTCATGACCAGAGACCACAGCCAACCATCAAGGAAGGCACACCCTAGTCACAGAGAAAACCAAAGTCAGACATTTAGAATCTGCCACTACATTAAAGAAAGAAAAAATATCTCAACGTGTATGCTTTACTGGTTGGTGAAGAGTTTTGCTCTTTTTATAGGAAGGACATCAAATGATTAGGAGCTTCATATGAAACTACAATGTCAGAAAATGAAAAGTACATTATAAAATTGTAATATATCTGTTACATAAACAAACGATAATTCCATAGTATAATCTCTTAGTAACCGTTTTTTAAGTATAGAAACTTAGGGACAAGGAAACATTGTGTTTGAGGCCCCTTGAGGGTCACTCTACTAATTGAAGTTCTATAAATGAACAGTGGGATATTAAATAAAAATAAAACGTCTTCTCAAATATGATATTTAATATACTTGAAGAAATTCAAATTGCTTTACTACATCACAATTCCTTCAAATTCGGAAAATCCAAAACTTGAAATTTAAAAAATTACCAATTATTATTTGTAAATTAATATCTTAATTTTATATCACCTTTGAAATTTGTTAATGTTACAATGGATATCTGACATAGTAAAGAGTATAGACACAATATAAAGAAAAGATATTTATTTATTTAGCTCACCATGCAGGTTTTGTCCATAGAGCCAGTTAATATTAGAGAGCAATCCCAATTGAATAAGGCACTGCTAATCTCAGCACAATGACCAATTAAGATATGTACCTTCCTACAACGCAAAAATAATTAAAATTAATGAAAGATATCTTACTTCAGTATATGCACATGAATAATGAGGCCAAGCCCATCTGTGTAAGCTAATCTAAATTTTGGTTTTTATAAAATAATATATTTGATGACAAAACAAATATGGCTTTACTAGTGCTCAAAAAGAAACTACTAATAATTTCATTTCGGCCGGGCGCAGTGGCTCACGCCTGTAATCCCAGCACTTTGGGAGGCCAAGGTGGGTGGATCCACAAGATCACGAGATCGAGACCACCCTGGCTAACACGGTGAAATCCCACCTCTACTAAAAATACAAACAAATTCTCCGGGCGAGGTGGCTGGCGCCTGCAGTCCCAGCTACTCGGGAGGCTGAGGCAGGAGAATGGCATGAACCCGGGAGGCGGAGTTTGTAGTGAGCCGAGATCCTGCCACTGCACTCCAGCCTGGGCGACAGAGCGAGACTCCATCTCAAATAAATAAATAAATAATTTTTTTTTCAACAAAAATGTACTTAGATTTTAAACTATCAAAATAATGCTACTTAAGGCAACATTTCAAAAAGAAATGGGTAACAAATAGTAAAGGCCATGAGAAGTATTCTGATACCAGACGAGTGCACCCTCGTTCTTCAGAAACCACACGTCAACTGAAAGGTCCTTCTTTCTCTGTCATTTCTTGTTGCATACATCTTGGTCGGCACCCCTGATAATTAGCCCTTCTATTAAATCACAGACAAATCCTAGAGTAGTTTTCCAACACAAATATGCTAATATAGTTAACTTCCTAGCAACTAGGACCAAAAAACATTAGGAAGGAAGTTGAAGTTCTTGGACTAAATTAAATTTGGGAAATTAACTAAGAGTTTTATTTATACATGATATTCATGCCTAACATAATGACAAGCCATTGAAATTTGATTATCCACGGAATAAATAATAGCTATGTAACCAGACTATTGCTAACATTCTCCTTTTATGTTGCTGTTTGTCATTATTTGCTCAAAATTCCAAGGATGCACATATTTTGTGAATCAGAAATATCATTAAAGAATGAATTAATTTACATTTTCAATATGTCCTATTTTTATGGAACCCAAAGCAGAGTTAATAGAGAACAGCTTAAGCTAATAAATAACAGAGGGTTTTCTGAACCCCCGATCCAGGTTAAAACAATTTTTAAGAACTAAGAATTACCTTCCAGTATCAGCGTCCCACACTACAACTGTATGATCAAAAGACCCTGTGATGATTCTGTCTCCTGAGGTGTTAAATGACAAGGAGATGACTTCGCCAGAATGTCCCTAGAAAAACAGCAGATATCGTCAAGTATACCGGCAGATAAAACAATTTCTGCAAGTGTACAGTATCATAGTCTAAAAGGAAATGCTGGAGAAGGCCGAGCTCTAGGAAGGAAGGTCAGCAGTTGGCTGGGGTGAGGATAGGGAGTGTCTGCACGTGGGCACAGGGTTCTTTTTGGGGTGATGGAAAGGTTTGAAAACTAGGTTTTGGTAATGGCTACACAATCCTGTAAGTTTACTAAAATTAGTGACTTACACACACAGCTAGTTCATTTAACTTAATAATGTTGATTAAAAACAAAAGAAAGAGGTTGTGTTTGGGGAAACTAGAGGACGTCCTTTACATTGTCTTGGAAACACTACAGAGCTGGGGACTACATGGGCTAATAACACATGGTGTGCAAAAGTAAACAGTGTATGAAATAAAACTAATTACTTTTAAAAAGGAAATTATTAGGATAACTTGACATGAAATCGATTGATAAATTCCCGCCTTTGGCCTTTCAGCTCGTTACTGTCTAGTGTTAGTGAATCAAACCGTGAGACAATGGGAAGAAACCCTTCTCTACAGCAGATTCTGGAACTCTGGTAAGGGGATCCTGGGTGGAGTATGTATAGCCCTTGATTCCTTCACTATTTTAGTAAATTCACATAATTATATTTTTAAATAATACAAAGAAATAGAAAAGTTGATTTATAACTGGATATTTCTGATTGATTTCAAAGGACAAAAACATGTAATTGAATATTAGAATTCTAAGTACGCAAAACAAATGCACTCTCTGGCGCAGACAGGTGTGCCGAGCAGGACCTCTCCCTTCGAGTGCTCTTAGGCAGTCTGTAAAAGGAGTCACTTTAGTTGAAAGTGCAGCATTAATGGGGCCTTTCCCTGCACATTTGCCTGAAAGAAGAGATAGTAATATTGTTGTTGTTTAAAAAAAAAAGAACTGAGAACAGAAAGAGTATACTTACACTAATAATGCTAGATTCTCAGATTTAAGAAAGAAAAGCCATTACTGTTACTTTTAAATGGTGAATTTTTTCTTTCTCAGTCCATGTTTCAACTTTCTTAGAAAAAGCTTTCTGAGGAAACGAATCATGTTTTTAAAAATGTATTTACAGTTTTGAAAGGACAAGGAAACTGAATTTCCCATCCAGCTGTTCCCACTGAGTACAACATAGGGTCACCCTATTTTTGTTGTGGTGACTTGGGCTGGCATGGGAGAAAGGGGAGGGTGGGAGGAAGGGGAAGGTGGGAGGAAGGGGAGGGTGGGAGGAAGGGGAGGGTGGCAGGTTGCAGGGAGGTGCTGGGCGCATGGTGGTGACACACAAGAGCACACCCCACCAGCACTCACTCTGTGGGCAGAGCCCTTTGACCTTCTCCCTCTGGTCACTTGCCCCTCTCTCATTTCAGACTTTGTGATAAGGATGGTTCAAAAAGCAGTGGGCAGAGGAGAGTGTGCTCACAGTCATTGCTTTAAAGATTCTCTCAGCATGGTTCTCCAGTTCTGCCTCTTCCAAAAGTGCCAGCCTCCACCTGCTTTCCTTTTAGCCAGAGAGATGGTGATGGGTTCTAAGCTATAGTTAATGTGTTTTGCAGACTAAAGTTAGTCAAAATAAAAAGCTCCTTGGACTTTCCCAGCACCTCCACCCAAGTCTTTTGGAATAGCCAGGAAACCAGTAGGAATACTCTCACCATACAGTCTGAAAAAAAGCAACTCAACAACTTAGAGCTCATTTTGTAACAAAAACACAAATAAGAATTAACACAAATAACAGGCTTATTAACATTATTGACATACTCTTAAGGTGCAAACTTCCTCGCCATTCTGAATGTTCCACAATTTGGCTGTTGTGTCCATACTTCCAGTCGCCACCAATGTGCTTTGAGGGTTAAATGATAAACACACCTAAATCACATGAAATGGGAGAAATTTTAGGAAGATAGAGTTTCAAAGTGTCCATTATACACAGAAAATTTTCCAGATGCAATTACCTTACCAGATTCAGCCTAATTCTTTGTACAAAACACCACATATGTGTGACCTGCTATCCCCAGGTTGAGTCCTTCAGAATCCTCCTCTTGAAAAGAGGCTGCTTGTTCTCCCACAGCACCCAGCTCAGGCTTGGAGGGGCACTGGCTCTCTTTGCCACTTTCAGACCACAGAAGAACAAGAATAAAAGTGAAGCCCACCTCCTTTAAGATCCATGCTATCTGGCTCTCCTTCTCCTTGCTGCTGTCACCACAGTCCTTCCAATCATGGCCCCTCACTCATCAAGAGACTACTGGCTTATAGTCTCAATGCCAAGTCTTAGGTGGCCTTCACATGGGCAATCCATCCAGTTCCCCCAGATCCATGCCCCAGATGACTCTTCAGTAGTCTCTCCCATGGCCACACCATGGACTTGGTATTATCTTCTCTAGAAGATTCACCACCAATTCACCAATCCAGGGTCACAATTTCCCTTCCCACTCCCCTCCCCTAGAAGATCTTTCATCTCATTGAGACATCTGCCTTTTCTCCTGGTCCATCCTCCCCATTCAACTGACACCCTGGAAGCATCACTCCTGCCAGTATCCTCGACACTCTTAGTCCCTATCTATCTGATACACCTTTCGTACAAACTCCTAACATTAACTTTTATCAGGTAAGGATTTTATCCAATCATCTGCCTCTCTGCCTCATCACCCAGCCAAGGTAGCTTAAGAGAACTGCACAGAAAGTTACTGATATTGCTCATTTATGCCTCTGTCCTCAACACAGTCCTCAGCACCATTCCCTACTTTGCTTAAGATGCCTCTGGCTCCATACATTCTCCCATTCCCCACTCCAGCCTCTACTTCCATCCTCACCCCTCCTCAACAGACAAGCTGGCCTCCTACCACTTCCCCAAGAAAACCCTCCTGTCAGGTAGGAACTTCCCCACTCGGATCTTACTTTCCTTCCCTTCAGTCTCAGATGCAGAGGGATCCTTCCACCTATTCTAAGATCCTCTTCCCTGCACACCTAGGGGAGATGCGCCCACTAGTTTTCCTTCCCTCTAGACTAGATGCTTTTCAGTGACCTGTAAATATGTTTGAGTAAATCCTCCCTTGACCTTATGTACCCCTCTTAGCTACCCTTCTTCCGCCTTTACAACCAAATTTCTTGGGAAACAGCCTACCATCATTTTTGTCCATCTTCTGCTCACTCTTCAACTCTTCTGAAACCACTCTGGCTAAATGTCCAATCCAGGTTTGGTCAGTCATCCCACTTAACCTCCCTAACATCTGCAGCACTGACTTCTTTGTTCTCTAGTTTCCCTCTCTTTCTTCTTGTTTTTCTTTTTTCTTTTTGTATCATTTGAAGTTCTCTCTTCTCCACCCTCCCAAGGTTCTGTCAGTCTCCTCTCCACACTCTACCCTTTCCTCTGGGCAATTTCAATTGCTCATTGGTTTCTACTGCCACTCAGATACCAGTGACTCATGCATCCAAGTCTCTTTCCCAGACCTCGCTGCTCAGTTCCAGCCCCAAAGAGCCAACTGCTAAATGGATACCTCTGTTTGGCTATCACACAGGCAGCTTGTATCAATCTAAAACACAAAAGTCATATCGATGCAAACCTGTTCCTCCTCTTTTATGCACAGAATTGGTGAATGGCACTGCCCATCATGCAAGCACAAAATCAGGGAATCCATCCTGGGTTCCCCTTTTCTTTTATGCCTCATAACTACTTAGTAACCGGGTTCTACTCACATTCTCTTCATCTCTCTTTACAACAAGCCTTCATCATTTCTCATTTGGATTGCAGCAAGATCCCCAACTGGCCGATAACGCTGATCTTACCACCCCCCCCATTTCTTTTTCACACTGCACAAAAATAATCTTTCCAAAGAGCACAGATGATCATACCATCTCCTAGCCAAAAAGTCTCAACAGTGTGGCATTACCTGCAAAATAAAATCCAATTCCTTAGCATAGTATATAACCTCCTGCATAATATGGCCCTTGCCTGGCTCTCCTACTTTTAATTGCTCACACCCTGTGATCTGAATTTGAATGGGCTATAGGTGTGCTAAGGCATGGACACTGTTAACTCAGGCAGCTGGGCAGCAGCAGGGATCCTTGCCCATCACCTCTGGCCATGCACAGCAGGCAGCTCCCCTCAGTGTGCTGCAAATCCACATTTGCATATTCTGCACATGGCACCACATGGAGGGTCAGGAAGTTCTGCTCTGATCACACAGAGCCACCTGAGTTTCAGGCACACACCACATCTCCGCATTTACCAGGACTGCTCGCTCTGCCTGGAATGCACACGCCACCCCTCTGGAAAGTCTTTCCTGAACACCTTTCCCTGGCTCAGGAGGCCGCACGGCTCCCTCTGTGTCCACACTGAAATTCCCATCTACTCTGACCCTTACAACACATCTTTGAACTTATCCATTGAGGCTTTTACTCCTTCTATTAAATTGTAAGAACTGTGTCTGATTCTCTCAGGTACCCTAAGCATGTAGGCCAAGGCTCCACACACAGTCATTATTTAATAAATATTTATTGGATGGATGTTGACTGTGAAAAAGATGAATGTCTCCCTAGGAATTATATATAAAGAAAATATTTCCCAAAATCTAAAGGAGTGTGAGAAAATGGTCACACTCTAAGGACACGCACTATGTTTTTCTTTGACTTTAGGCAAGTTACTTAAGCTTTCAATGCCTCAGTACCCTACTCTGTAAAACAGGGAAATACCTTCCTCTTAGGGTTGCTATGAGGCACAACTAAGCTAATACCTGTCTGTGTAAAGGGGCTTAGGACAGTGCCTCTCAAACAGCAAGAGCTGTCAAAGGGTCAGTTATGTTTCACTGCAGTATTCCCAGTCACTAGCAAAGTACCTTCAACACAGCATGAGGTATTGGTGGATTAATACACCATGAATGTTTAGGATGAATGTAAATGAATTTTACTTCTAAAATAAGCAGACTGTTTTTGTTCTTGTTTTGTTTAAAGTGTACATAAATTAGCAGGATACAGGACCCTTTTCCACCTACAGGTAACTTCTTTATCCTCAAGAAATATTTCCAAGCATTCTACAGTCTGTCCTAAGTATCTTGTTTCTCAGTTCCAGGGGTGGGAGTGGGTGCTAGAACTTGAACACTGCTGGCAGATTGGCTGTCACCAACTATTCACAAAAGCTGTCGCCGCTGTGGCTTGCTTTCCCTCCCTCCACCCCTGTATGTTCTTGTTTGCTTTTTCTGGTTCACAGCAGGTATCTTTTCTTCCAGTGAATATTGAGGTTAAAAGACCCGTCACTCTTTGTTATCAATTTCCCCTCTTCATCTAATAATAGTTATTACCATATTCTTTTTACGTCTCTGTTCAATTCAAAAAGTACTGAGCTATATTTCCCTACCGATAATTATGGGAGAAGTGGTTATATTTTGTTTCCTGCTTTAGCCTTTTCTCTCTTTCACCCTTAAAAGTCTCTATTATTTTTATACCACTACTGCAGTGGGTACCTTCTATTTGTGGATTCTCTTTTGGTATTATCCACTTAAGAGTAACTTCAAAGTACAACAAGGGAAGTGAGTTAAATATCTAAAGAATCATTCTACCTAATGAAGGCCAGAAATGGAGGGAAAGGGGTGATCCCCACTAACAGGCCAAAACATAACTTGGGGATTTGTTAAAATCAGATCAATTTTTCCATATTTAAATCTTTGATTAAAAACATTTAAGGTATTAGTAATCATCAGGAGCAGCAGCCTGTTTATTTTTAAGAGCTATCATCTGTTCTTACGGAATGCCAATTATTGCACTAATTGTTATAAGATACATCTCAGAATTGGTCAAGGAAAAGGGCTTCCCAATAGTGAAAGCTGTTTAGAGTATCAGACTATTCATGCAAATTTGGGCTCTAATGATACACAGAGAACAATCAGCCTAAATATTTCATATAGTAGTTTAAAAATTATATTAAAAAACTGTTTTTATCACTTAATTGACTCTCATTGAGTCAGTACTTTAAAGAAAAGTCAATGAAAAAGAAAAAGTAAGATTGGTTATTATATTTATAAATGTATCATATTACGTGTCTACTTAGTCAATGCAGGATACAATTCTTTATAGAATCTGCAAGATATTAACTAGAGCAATTTTTAAATTGTATTGGTACCACCATATAAATATAGGCAGACTAAAAACATGGGGTAGAATTTGAAAACTAATTATAAAAGTAGCTACACTACTTTTATAATAGAATCCTAAAAAGAAACAGCAACATAAAATATAATAATAAATTCTTAAATATACTCACTATTTCTGCTGTATGACCCCTGAAGGTATGGTAACATTCTCCTGTTTCTACACTCCAGAGTTTGCAAGTTTTGTCAAAGGACCCAGTGGCAATTTTGTCACTAGGATTTAAAAGAAATGTGGAATATTTTTAAAAAGACACGTTATATAATAAACTGAACTAAGATAAGAGATGTTAATACATGAGTAAAAAGTTCACTTCTAAAGCTATAAGCAATCTTAAATTTGTTTCAGTGGATAATAAAAGTCTAATTTTTGAGTGGTATCAATTTACACATTTAATTTCAAAGGTTTCAAAGTTATAGGTATGTTTGTTTGGGATTATAACAATTTTTTTTATTATACTTTAAGTTCTAGGGTACATGTGCACAACGTGCAGGTTTGTTACATATGTATACTTGTGCCATGTTGGTGTGCTGCACCCATCAACTCGTCAGCACCCATCAACTCATCATTTACATCAGGTATAACTCCCAATGCCATCCCTCCCCCCTGCCCCCTCCTCATAATAGGCCCTGGTGTGTGATGTTCCCCTGCCAGAGTCCAAGTGATCTCATTGTTCAATTCCCACCTATGAGTGAGAACATGCAGTGTTTGGTTTGCTGTTCTTGCGATAGTTTGCTGAGAATGATGGTTTCCAGCTGCATCCATGTCCCTACAAAGGACACGAACTCATCCATTTTTATGGCTGCATAGTATTCCATGGTGTATATGTGCCACATTTTCTTAATCCAGTCTGTCACTGATGGACATTTGGGTTGATTCCAAGTCTTTGCTATTGTGAATAGTGCCACAGTAAACATACATGTGCATGTGTCTTTATAGCAGCATGATTTATAATCCTTTGGGTATATACCCAGTAATGGGATGGCTGGGTCATATGGTATTTCTAGTTCTAGGTCCTTGAGGAATCGTCATACTGTTTTCCACAATGGTTGAACCAGTTTACAGGGATTATAACAATTTTTAAAATGAGTTTAATGAATGTAGCAAAAGGTTTAGAAAATTACTTACAAATTAAAATAAATAACGTATAGTATGAACTGTGTAAACATAGAAAAATTCTGTTAATAAGTATATGGAAAAGAATAACATTGAATGTAAAAGAAAAATGAAAAAAGATAAATCCCATTAAAAATATGGTTAATAAGGTTTTGAGAATTTAGACAGTGCTTGTCCTCTTAAGGAAATAATGCCTGTATTATTCCAGCTGTAAGAGGGCTTAGAAAGGAAATACAAAGACTTCAGTGACTTTCAACTAAGAGGCTTCTCATATTGACTGAGGGGCAGGGCTGTCGTCATCATCCAACAAGCAAGAGTAGATTGCCCTGTTTGGCCTTTGATCTTGGAACTAAAACCTTTCCTTTTAACCCTGGCTTACATCTGTCTTTTATACCAGTTCTTCAAGATGTTCACTCAATTGGATTATCATTTACAGCACAAGCTCATTTTCCCAAAGTGTAAGAGATCTCACCACCCAACACATATATCCTAAAGCAGACTAGAAATTTATATTTATCCAGACTAACATTGATGCCTTGATTCTCTCCCTTGTCCCAGGACACCCATATTTCTGTAGTGTCTACGTGGTCTCTCAGACTAAAGCAAAGTGGCACCCTCTTTGTCAATGATCGAAGGGCAGCTTGTACTGGCAAACACTCACCCACCCAAAGCTTCCTAACAGCGTATCTGACCAGGCTTTCTCCTCTGGCATCCAGCCCAGGGCATTTTACTTCAGCTGCTGATGTCTTCCAATATGTGCTCAAGATAAGCTCAAAGCCTTGCACTTTTTTTTTTTTCTTTTTTTGAGACAGAATTTTATTCTGTTGCCCAAGCTAGAATTCAGTGGTGCAATCTCAGCTCACTGCAACCTCAACCTCCAGAGCTCAAGCAATCCTCCCACCTGAGTAGCTGGGACTACAGGTACATGTCACCATGCTTGGCTAATATTTTTTATTTTTTTGGAGAAATGAGGTCTCATTATGTACCATCTTTATCAGTTCCCTCAATTTTTTTTCACCGTTCTTGCCCCTCAAACATATGAGTCTGGAGTTGTTGTTTCTTGACTGATATCTACTCTATCACCAACTGTTCTCTACATCCACATGACACCACGTTATAGAAGATATCTTATTGGGAGAACCTGCTCCCAATGTTTAACGTGGGTTCTTTTCTATTTCCTAAGTGTCTCAGCTGGGTTGAGAAATAAAGGGAAAGAGCACAAGAGAGAGAAATTTAAAGCTGGGTGTCCGGGGGAGACATCACATGTTGGCAGGATCCGTGATGTTCCCCGAGCCATAAAACCAGCAAGTTTTTATTAGCAATTTTCAAAACGGGAGGGAGTGCACAACTAGGGTGTGGGTCACAGGGATCACATACTTCACAAGGTAAGAAAATACCACAAAGCAAATGGAGGCAGGGTGAGATCACAGGACCACCAGATGAGGTGAAATTAAAATTGCTAATGAAGTTTCGGGCATGCATTGTCATTGATAACATCTTATCAGGAAACAGGGTTTGAGAGCGGATAACCTGTCTGACCACAATGTATTAGATGGGAATTTTTCCATCCTAGTAAGCCTGGGAGCACTATAGGAGACCAGAGTTATTGCATCCCATCGGCTTCGACCATAAAAGACAGGACGCCTTAAAAAGGGGCTGTCTATAAGCCTACCTTCAGGGCGCATTCTCTTTCTCAGGGATGTTCCTTGCTGAGAAAAAGAATTCAGCAATATTTCTTCTATTTGCTTATGAAAGAGGAGGAATATAACTCTGTTTCCGACCAGCTCACCGGCGGCCAGTTCAAAGTTACCTCTCTTGTTCCCTGAACATCGCTGTTATCCTGTTCTTTTTTAAAGATGCCCAGATTTCACATTCAAACACACATGCTCTACAAACAATTTGTGCAGTTGACACAATCACAGGGTCCTGAGACGACATTCATCCTCCTCAGTTTACAAAGAAAATGATGAGCTTAAGAGATTAAAGTAAAGACAGGCATAGGAAATCACAAGGATATTCATCGGGTAAGTGATAAGTGTCCATGAAATCTTCACAATGTATGTTCAGAGATTACAGTAAAGACAGGTGTAAGAAATTATAAAAGTATTAATTTGGGGAACTAATAAACGTCCATGAAATCTTCACAATTTATGTTCTTCTGCCGCGGCTTCAGCCGGTCCCTCCATTCAGGGTCCCTGACTTCCCACAACGATATCTCTCATGTCAATGTGTTTGAGAATTACTGTATTGAATCAAAGCTTACACCTGCCCTAAGGGATAAAGCAGATAAACAGGAAATTTGGTTGAAGTTTTTTTTATTCTCTCTCTCTCTAATATATACACACACACACACACACGCGCGCACACACACACTCCCTCTTATTCTTTGGTGATTGTGTTGAATTCATGCTACCGAAACCCCAGTGACCCCAAAGTGCAATGAGAAACACTGCATTCATGCATACATGAATCATCAGGCGAGGATAACTGATTGGATGAGGGGGTTTTTCATCAGGGGCTCTTGGTAGAATTCAGTTGAAGGGTCAAAAAGTATCCCTCACCTCTCCAACAAGAGAAAACATCATTCTCAGATAGACACCCAAACACGTCACGTTTGTTACGTAGAATATTAAAGGATATGGCGTTATGTTACAGAGAATATCCTTTAAATAGCATTGCAATGAAAGTAGGAATTATACCAGAAGTAAAATAGTGTCATTTATAATTTCAATAAAATCTTTATCTTTTCATAAGCTGGTGTAATAAGGTATTGTAAAAACTGTCATTCTCTGGAATATAAAAATTCATAGATCAAAGTTAAACTTTCTAAAACTTAATTGGAATGTTTAATCATTTTAATGTACCAATTTAAGTTTGGTGTCATCACAATTAACATGTTTTGAAAGGGTATTACATTTTTTACAGATATTATATGGGCAACCTAGATATCAAGTTTTTAAACTATAGTATAAAATGTCTATTCCAAGTGTACCAAATTTTTATGAAATTCCTCTATTCTTTCTGCCCCTACCCCGGCAATGAGCGTATTACTTTATCACAAGTGTATTGTCGCATCTGCATCCTAAATGACCTCCTTGTGTCCTGTTTCTTCTCACATCCAAATCCTCTGACCTCTTCTCTCTGCCAGAGCTATCCTTCTATTTAAAACATCACTTTCATTGTTCCACTTTTTGTTCCTAAACCCTTGATGGCAACTCAGTCCTACAGGACAGAGTTTAAACTCCACTGAATGCTCTGACCTCACACACTTCTGTTTCTCAACATGAAATGCTCACTGCAGGGACTGGCCACTGAGTGTGCCTGATGAATCCCCTCCTTGAAACACTGAGCTGCTGAGGTCTCTTTGCTCCGTGTGTCCTCTCCACTGCTCACCACCTTCATCCTTCTGGCTTCCGCTTTCGGCTCACACCATCTCTAAAGACTCTCACCAGGAGAAATCACAGCGATCTCTTCTCTTAATTGTTAAATCATGTACTGTTTTGTTCTAGTCATCATAACACTAGAGTAAATGAGCCACATTTATAGAACCAGCTTCATCTATGGAAACATTCATTTAGCATGTGCAATCATGAAAACATACATGCTTGTCTAAAAAATGTATACTCCACTAGATATAAATATATATTTGTTTGCCAATCTTTTCACAAGAGGGCACTGTCTTTCTTTGATTATGTGTCAGCTAAGTGGCGTTCACCATTTGTCTTTCAGAAATGTTATCAGACCTCTACAATATCTAGTTTTCTTTTCTTGCAAATGGAATGAGAACTTAAAGAACTTAAACATATGTGCAGAACAATCTGAGTGCAGAATTTTTCTAGATTTTGACAGTATGCTTTCCAATTGAACATTGATCTCAGCCACAACTTCATTTAGTTGTGAAACAATTTTTCAAAGATTTGCCTTATCTGTGCTTCCCTAGAAAAGACCAGGTTTCTTTTCCACTCATGTTTTATTAGTTTATGTAATATTTAGTTAAATTACATGTTATGTTACACAATTACAATTGAAAGCACAACCAACATAAGCACATTGGTTGACAAATACAACTAACTCTTGATCAGTTTAGAGCCTAACCAGTGGGAGGAGAATGCCCATTCCAGTGGGTATCTTCATTGCTACAGATGCTCAGGGTGCCGTGGGAATCAGCAGTGTGTCGTGAGGAAGAATAGAGGACACTGGGTAATCTCCTGTCAATTACCTAGAGGTTGGTTAAAAAATACTTCTGTTGTACTTGGTACTGTTATTTAGCATGTTGGCATGTTGCCACACACGTTTTTTTCCTGCCTGGCAAGACTGTAAATTAACTTCTAAATGAAGTAAACCATGCTGTGTATATATGTCACATTCCCCCAGAGGCACCAGCCCAGAGCTGTGAACATCAACACGCACTGCCTGTTGGAACTTCCAAGGGTTGAGAGTCAAGTCTTGCCTGAGCACTTGAACCTTGTATTCTTTTTCTTTTTTTCTTTTTTCCTTTTTTGTCAGAGTCTCACTCTGTTGCCCAGGCTGGAGTGCAATGGTGCAATCTCAGCTCACTGCAACCTCCACCTCCTGGGTTCAAGTGATTCTCCTGCCTCAGCCTCCCAAGTAGCTGGGACTACAGGCACCCGCCATCATACAGTACATACATTAGCCCAGCTAATTTTTGAATTTTTAGTAGAGATGGAGTTTCACCACGTTGGCCAGGCTGGTCTCAAACTCCTGAGCTCAAGTGACCCACCACCTCGGCCTCCCAAAGTACTGGGATTACAGGCAAGAGCCACCGTGCCTGGACTTAAACCTTGTATTCTGTATGAGGATAGTGATAGGTAACCCAAAGACCCCTTTAAGCATTGAAGGAGGTATTTAAAAGGCTTCCAAAGCACATATCAAGCACTCAGTCAGTTTAGACCTCTTGTCTGCTTCCCTTTCTCTCCAAGCAGATGGAGGGATGAATAAATGAATTAATGAACAAATACGTGAAAGGATGAACACACCCATAAGGATTGTTGAATGCGATGGCATAAACCACATTTCTGTGGCCCTCCAGGGTGTTCAGCTCCTCTCCAGACGCAGTGTCCCAGAGCTTGCACGTCCGATCGTAGCTTCCTGTGATAAAGCTAACATAAGGAATATAAACGTGTTGCAGGGAAGAATGGCAGTGTGTTAATAAACACTTCATGTTTTACCTGCAGGATAATAACTCTATTTATTATGCTGTTTGTTTGTTTGTTTAAATAAACTCTATTTATTATGCTGTTTGTTTGTTATTATGCTGTTTGTTTGAAGTCTCGCTCTGTCACTCAGACTGGAGTGAAATGGCATGATCTCGGCTCACTGCAACCTCTGCCTCCCAGGTTCAAGCGATTCTCCTGCCTCAGCCTCCTGAGTAGCTGGGATGACAGGTACCCGCCACCATGCCTGGCTATATTTTTGTGCCTGTTTTTAGTAGAGATGGGGTTTCACCATGTTGGCCAGGCTGGTCTTGAACTACTGACCTCAGGTGACCTGCCTGTCTCAGCCTCCCAAAGTGCTGGGGTTATGGGTGTGACACACCACGCCTGGCCTATTATGCTTTTTACAATGGAAATCATGTGTGTAGAATAAAAAGTTAAATTGAGAACAATATGTAAATTGTGATATATTCCATTGTTCCACCCCCACCCCCACCCCACCCCCGAGACAGAGTCTTGCTCTGTTGCCCAGGCTGGAGTGCAGTGGCGTGATCTCAGCTCACTGCAACCTCTGCCTCCCGAGTTCAAGCAATTCTCCTGCCTCAGCCTCTTGAATAGCTGGGATTAGAGACACACCACCATGCCTGTCTAATTTTTATTTTTATTTTTAGTAGAGATGGGGTTTCACCATGTTGGCCAGGCTGGTCTCCAACTCCTGACCTCATGATCTGCCCACCTCGGCCTCCCAAAGTGCTGGGATTACAGGTGTGCACCACCACACCCGGTCTATATTCTGTTTAATAAACGAATGATTCCTTTAACATTCTCCTACAGGAATAGTGAGTCGAGTATAATGTAAAATAGCAGCATCTTAATCATTCCTTCAATATTCAATTAGGAAAGAGACTTTCTTTTTAAAATATCTCTGAAATCAAAATATTGCTTCAAAAGTATAACAAAAATATATTTCCCCAGCACAGAAAACAATCCACAAAATTGAAAAGCCAGTCTGAATGTCAAGTGGTAACAAGAAAAGGTGAAGAAAAGTCTAATAGCAAAACTCAACTCAACAGGCAGGTTGACAAGACAAGGTATCTTTGATTTCTCCTAGGTATTTTCCTTCTACCATCTTCTCCCACAGACTTTCTCTACCTTTGGATAGATGCAAACTCACATTTGCAACTATACACATATATACTATAGATACTTTTATGGGTTGAAATATAAGCCCTCTAAATTTATATGTTGAAGTCCTAATCCCCCAGAACCTTGGAATATGAATTTATTTGGAAATAAGGTCATTGCAGATATAATTATTAACAGTTAAGTTAGGGCCAGGAGCGGTGGCTCACGCCTGTAATCTCAGTGCTTTGGGAGGCCAAGGCAGGCAGATCACCTGAGGTCAGGTGTTCGAGACCAGCCTGACCAACATGGAGAAACCCCGTCTCTGCTAAAAATACAAGAAATTAGCTGGGCGTGGTGGCAGGCTACTGTAATCCCAGCTACTCAGGAGACTGAGGCAGGAGAAGCGCTTGAACCTGGCAGCTGGAGGTTGCAGTGAACCAAGATCACGCCATTGCACTCCAGCCTAAGCAACAAGAGTGAAACTCCCTCTAAAAAAATAAAAGAGTTAGTTAAATTAGGATGAGATCATGCCGCAGTAGGGTGGGCCCTAATTCAATATGTCCATGTAAGAACGGGCCATATAGACACAGACACGCACAAGGAAAGCCATGTGAAGATGAGAGCAGAGCTCAGGGTGATGCTTCTCCACATCAAAGATGGCCAGCAAACCACCAGAAGCTACAGGAACTGTGGAACAGCTTCTTTCCCATGGCCTCAGAAGGAACTGACCCTGACGACACCTTGACCTCTGAACTCTAACCTCCATAACTGTGACACAATAAATTTTGGTTGTGTAAGCCACTCAGTTTGTGCTACTTTATTAGGGAAGCCCTAGCAAACTGCTTATTGCATGTCTATTTTATGTTTATTTTATGTCTGTAGGTCAAGAGGAGGCTTCTCCCTCGTCTCTGCTACCTAGCACGTCAGCTCCCAAGCTGATCACAGCCATGCTCTCAATAGAGACTTGAAGCTGCTGTTCACCATACCCCAAATCACTGATCTAGATGGAAAATGCCTGCTCTGAATAGACTGATCACAGCCAATCAAGTTAGATATGAGGCCACCCTGCCCGACTCATTCCTGAGTTGAGTTCTTCACAAGCCACATTTGCTGAGAACCCAATATGCCTCCCATTCACCATGGCATGAATATGACAGAAAACTCAGATTAGAATAGTGGGAAAAAGGGCTTATATTTCTCCTCAATATCCGAGAGGGTACTGAAATCAGAAAAATGAATATACTATGTACTTAGCAAACTGGAATCTTTGATAAACACAGAAATTTGTTTCATTGCTAAAAATTAGATATAAAAAGAGAATCTTACCATGAGCCCGATTTGTTAAGTGCAACATTAGTCAGTGGCAATATATGTGCTTTGAGAACCTTCAGTGAAAGAAAACACCATTTTTTAGACTCAAGCCAAATTAAATTTAATTTGTTGGTTATAACTTCAAACCAATGAAGACATTCAATTTTGTCTTAATTATACATCAGATTTACCTTTAGACAGTGCTGTGTGGCATCTTATTGATACCACTAAGTGTTACCAATTAGTGCTATGTGGTATCTTATTGATAGCACTAATTGGTAACATTTTCTTTTACATATGGCACATGGTTTGTACATATATATAGACTGGGTATATAGGCAATACACTAAATATGTTTCAATAAAGATTTGACAATGTATTATTACTTTATGAATCCTGAAGCTCCTTTAGAGTCAGAATATGTCTTCTTTATCTTTCAATCCCTACAACATCTAACACACAGTGAATGTTACATGAATATTTGTTGAACGCATATACATAGACTGGACAGTCTATTAAGAGTGATTGGCTGGGCTGGGACAGTCCAAGTTATGTCTGTTACCAAAATGTAACTATTAATAGCATGTACTTTCACTATCAAAAATATTCCCTTTGGAGAATAAATTATGAGACAAGCTTGTTATATAGCTCATATTTGAAATTAAACAGTGCCACCTGCTGGACAAAGAAATGTTACAAGACTATAACATCTCTTCCAGAAACAAATGCCTGGATATTTTGTATCAGGTGACTATGTAACTAATAATTATATTTTATTATCATAATTATATTTAAATCATAAAAGATAAAAGCAGTATAATATGAGGTAATTCTAAGATAATGACAAAGGAAAATTAAAAGCTTTTCTTGAAGTACTAAATGACTATATTTGCTATATTTAATCATCAAAAAAACTATTTAAAAAGCATATTTACATCACATTAAAATTATATGTCATACAAATAAATAATTTACTGAAATATGGTTTAGTTCACATGAAAGTAGAAAATATGAAATGTTGATTTGTCATAAAACACAACTTCTTAATGTTACTTTAACTAGAAAAAAGCTTTACTTATTCCATAACTTCAAACTATCTTAATAATAATAACCCTTTAAATTTATCCTTATGTGAGGAGCTGATATCTTTATTTAACCTCTCAAGAAATAAGTGTTTTGGATTTCACTCGTTCATTTAACAAATAATTATTGGGACAATCTTAGCAAACATGTGAGACACTACAGTCAATCACTGACATGCATTTTTCATGGAAAAAATATTTTTAGAGATAGAAAAACAAATAAAGTATCAATCATTTCACTGAAATTCTTCTATCTGATGTTTTTGTAAATCCATTACCTTAAAAAGATAGAATGTATGATTGCTGTGCTGGCCAAGTTTCTCTTGTAACCTCTGTATCAAAAGTTTGACTTGCTCTGTTCGTGAAGCTGTGATTAGAGGTTCTGCCTTCTGGATTTCTTCTACTAAAGCACTGACATCAGTACTGAAATTCACCCAAAAAAAAGTTTCTTTTATTTTATGTCAAAATTTGCATATATCTTTATTACATGAAGAATTGATTGTATTGTTTCATGAAGCACACTTATAAAATGTCAAAAACATCATTATCTTTCACAAGAGATGCTGGGGGGGGGGAATCACATAAGTCAGTAAATAGATGATGGCAGGAAAGCAAGAAGCTTAGAATTTCTAAAACACATTTTTCCAAAGCTAAAGCTTGTTTCATGGAGGCTGTGCCAAGAGTGTAATGTTCTCACCTAGTGTCGTGGTTTGAATGTTTGCGTCCCCTTTAAAATTCATGCTGAAACATGTTCACCAGTGTCACAGCATTAAGACGTGGGGCCTGAATAGGTAATTAAGTCACAATGGTGGCGCCCTCCCGAATGGGATTGGATGCCCTGATAACAAGGTTTGACAAAGAGAATTCATCCCTTTTGCCCTTCTGCCCTCTGCCATGTGAAGACACAGCATCAAGATGCCATCCTGGAAGCAGAGTGCTGCCCTCACCAGACGCCAAACCTGTGGGGGCCTTGATCTTGGACTTCCCAGACAGAACTGTGAGAAATAAATAATCCTGTCTCAGGTCTTTTTTGTTACAGCAGCACAAAACGAATGAAGACACCTAGGAAGGCCTAGTCTGTACTAGTTCTGAACAGGAGCTCTTTTTCCTTCTTTCCTGTCTCTTTTGAATGAACATGTATTGACTGTTCCCAGCATCATACTTTTCACTTTACACATGTTCTCTTATTTAATCCTGTAACAATTTGCTAGTGTAATGCTTTTATCGTAATTATTTTAGAGATGAAGAAACTGAGGTTCAGAATGATTTGATTTAAAATATTTTTAGGAAAAGAGAAAAATGCCTAATCCATAAATTTAAAGAATCATAAGACTAATATTAATATTTATTATGGACTAAAATATTATTTCCCTGAAAGATAACTGGTCTGAAAAATATACAGATAGATTCAAATTTCCTCTAGCATTCAAATAATTCACAGAAATTCTGAAAATGTTGCTGGTACAGAATAATATTTGTTCAAAAAAGGTTTCAATGTATATACACCATGAAGCATCCAAAATAGAGCCATTTCACAAGTCCTGTCACACACGTGTCTAGAAGATGCACTATGCAGGTTCCCCCACCTTTAAGAAAGAACTCAGGCCCAGCGTCAGGGTTGGAGCTTGTTGCCTGACAGCTTCTAGCTGCAGCTCTTTCAGGCTGCACCTTGGCATTTCAGGCCAGGGCTGCCTGTTCTCTTGTGGCTCTCCGTCCACCGCTGAGCAGGGGCAGAGCAAGAGCCTGGCCGTTTCTCCCTGTGAGGCATTCCTCTAGCTGGCAAGTTTTGCTCCTGAGCTCCTCCAGATTGGCAGAGATTCTGTTGTCCCGCCTCCTTTATCAAGGTCAGATGGCTCCTCCTGCCTGATACTGCTTCTGCTTCATGCCCTGGACTGTCACAAGTGTCACTGCCCAATAAACCTTTGACTCACCCACCTCTGTCTCAGTATCCACTTCCCATGAATGTGGCCCCTGATAAGTATCCCCCTCTTCACCCCATCAACAAACATTAAGCTCCAGTTTTGTGCAAGGCACTGAGCTAGAACCTGCTCATTCAATTGACATTTATTGAGTTGGTACTATTGCTTTAGCACTGGGTGTGTAAAAGATATGGTCCCAGCTCTCAAGAAACCTAATCTATTAGAGTAAGAGTGAATATTTTGAACAAAAATGAACCAGGGACCGTCCATAATAATGACTTGGATAAACCCTGAGATATTCCATCGTCAAAAAGATAATTAATTTCATAAGAATTAAAAGGGTAAAAATGCTCCTTTGAAAAGTTTTCAATAACTTGTATAAAACAGATTTCCTTGCAAGATCCAAATGAACCAGATAACCTAAACACTCCAACCCTTTAGGATTTTCATGCAATACTTCCAGCATGTCATCTACGGTGCCAGTGTTTTTACAGGCACAATACTTCCAGATTCTTGCAAAAACTAGAAATAAAATTCATACTTTTTTGAGACATTTATTTACTTTCTCCTATCACCAAAAGGTCATGTTTATGAGTGGCTAACGCCTTACATCTCCTCAGGAAAGCATAGCACGACTGAGTGACTATAGCTAATATGAAGCCCTTCAAAGTGTTGAGTGCCTGGAGTCAGAGCCCACAAGTCCTTTTTGAAAACACCTAATAATTCATACTTTTAAAATATAAAAATCTGTGGTTTTGCGGAATGTCTAGCTGGAGGTTATTCTCTCATACAGAAGCTTATCTGTACCACTTGTGTGATATCCTATGCTGCACAAGTTGTTTCTCAAACTAGACAAAAAGCCTATCAAGTCTAGGGATTATGATTAATATCTTTATAGCCTCTTATAGAATCTAACCCAGATTAGATTCTTACATACGTGTTGAAGGTACATGTACATAATTGCTGACTAAATAAACGAATGTCTAACAAAGAAACTTTCTGCATGCTAGCATAATCACGCAAATCAATAACATGTTCCATTTATAAAAATTACAGGTTGGGTTTGATATTAGGCCTCGTTGTTCCTGAAAATAACAAAGACTGTTGTATTCAATGACACTATCTGTGCCACTGTTTATTCTTTGACTGTAAAAAAAAAAAAAAATCAATTGACTACCTTTTTTGTGCCAAGCACCTGAAATAAGACTTGGACCCTACATAGACCACCATCCTCTGAGCCATGCCCCATCCCCACCCTAGACAGGTGTTCCCAGAATCACCAAACCTCTCAAGTGGCAGCAGTTCCAGGATTGATAGAGCCCCTGTCTCATCAGCTATGGTGCCAAGTGGACTCATTATAAAACTACAGAGTAGCCCATATCAGACAGGTCCTTTTGCTTACAGTCTCAGGCCACAAACCTAAAACACAACATTTTTGTTTTGTTTCTTTTGCAATTTTCACCCATTGAGATTATTTTCACCTTATCTGAACTTAGGCTCTCACAGAATAATCACTAGTCTGACTCTCTCTTGAAGTAGGATTTTTGTTTGTTTGTTTGTTTACAAAGATAGGGTCTTGCCATTTTGTGTTGCCTGCGCTGGTCTCAAACTCCTAGCCTGAAGTGATCCTCCTGCCTTGGTCTCCCAAGGTGCTGGGTTGGAGTACAGTGGCGTGATCTCAGCTCACTGCAACCTCTGCCTCTTGGGTTCAAGCGATTCTCCTCCCTCAGCCTCCTGAAGAGCTGGGACTACAGGCATGCACCACCATGCCTGGCTAATTTTTGTATTTTTAGTAGAGACAAGGTTTCCCCATGTTGGCCAGGCTGGTCTCGAACTCCTGACCTCAGGTGACCCTGCTGCCTCAGCTTCCTAAGGTACTGAAATTACAAGTGTGAGCAACCACACCCAGCTATTTGCATTAGATTTCCTACAGAGAATGAACTCTGGGCATTACATGGGTTTCCTCTGGGTTCATACCAAGCTTCAGTAATAGAGATTAGGGCTTCTTGTTCTGCTCCATGACAATTAATGAGGAGGAACATATGCAGTCAGCTCGAAGAAGTATTTAATAAGAAAATAACAGGCTCAGTAACATTCTTAAAACTCAGTAACAAGTACTTCTCAAAAATGTAAAGGTCACTGGCTGGGCGCAGAGAATCGCTTGAACTCAGGAGGCGGAGGATGTAGTGAGCCGAGATCACGCCACTGCACTCCAGACTGGGCAATGAGAACGAAGCTCCATCTCAAAAAACAAAAAGAAAGAAAGAAAGAAAGAAAGTAAAGGTCAGCAAAAATAAGGGAAGTCTGAGAAGCGGTCGCAGCTTAGGGAAGCTTAAGGACACATGATGGCTAAATGTCATGTGGGATTCTGGATGGAATCCTGGAACAGAAGAAAGGAATTAGGGAAAAACTAAGAAAAACTGAATAAAGTGGGCTTTAGCTAGTAATTATGTATCACACTGGTTCATTAATCCTAATAAATGTACCTCACTAATCTAAGATGTTAACATCAGGGGAAACTGGGTGTGGAAACTCTACCTTCACAGCCTCTCTAAAATTATAAACTAAAAGGTTTATTTTTTTAAGACCTTAGAAGAAAAGAAAAGAGCGATGACCCTTTTCCCACTTCCTCTTCATTCAGCAAGAGCCTTAGGTACAACTCCCTGAAACAAACAGAAACTGATACACCACAGAAGAACAATTTTTTAAAAACAATGTATTATCTGCAGTTTATGCAGCTCATCCACACATCACTCTGTGTCAAGGCTTTCCCAGTGCACATTTACTTGTTGAATCCTACAGCTAACTTACCTGGGACCAAGATCAAGCAAATCTATTGACTTCGTCTTTAATTCTCCATGTTTTTCATATTCCAACATAATTCCTATAGAAATAAACAAACATGTTATAAAAACACTTACAATGACCACCTATGTCAAAAGTTAACCTACGTTGCCACAGTTTTTTCCATTTGTATGTTTTAAATGTTTTTTTTTGAGACGGAGTCTCTCGCTCTTTCTCCCGGGCTGGAGTGCAGTGGCCGGATCTCAGCTCACTGCAAGCTCCGCCTTCCGGGTTTACGCCATTCTCCTGCCTCAGCCTCCCGAGTAGCTGGGACTACAGGCGCCCGCCACCTCGCCCGGCTAGTTTTTGTATTTTTAGTAGAGACGGGGTTTCGCCGTGTTAGCCAGGATGGTCTCGATCTCCTGACCTCGTGATCCGCCCGTCTCGGCCTCCCAAAGTGCTGGGATTACAGGCTTGAGCCACCGCGCCCGGCCTTAAATGTTCAATTTTTTAACAAAACATAAGCAGTGGTATCTAGTTCCAAAACAAGATCATGTAGACACACTTTTCCCCATCCTTCCCTCTAAATTTAACTAAATACCCTTGAAATTGTCCAATAGACAATGATAAAATAATAGAAAGACGAATGGAAGAAGGTAGACTGGCTATGGGTTTCAGGGCTTGAGGAATGACTACGTGGTGAGATTCCTGGATTCTCTTTTTATCGCTACACCCCACACCCCAAAACTAGGACAAGAGGGCCCTAATCCCTGCCCCACAAATGGGGCCTCTGCAAGCAGTTTGATCCCGTAGTGGAAGCTTGGAGCTGGTCCAGTTCCCATTGCACATGCTGGGCCCCAGCGGGCAGTCGGATCTGGCTGCAGCCCCATCAAGAAAGTCCTGGGACCTCCCAGACCCCGCTCCACAGCCAGGCCTTTGGTGGATGGTCCTCTCCACTTGCAAAAGGGGCAACAGTGACATCCACGGATGTCTCCGACCTCACTCCACAACTAGGCACTGAGGCAGCCTTAGCAAAGCTCTGCGTCTCCCCGTCTTCCAGCCAGCAGCACAATCAGGCCAGAAGTGACCACGAAGGTCACTCAGTGACCCCAGGCCTACTAGGGAAGTACCTTCTGCTCCCTGCAGGTGGCGCCCGCAGTGACTGAGCAGGAGCCTTAGCAGCACCCGAAAAAACAAAGGACAGTGACGTTGCAAGGGCCTAGGAAACTACACCGACACCATTGGAACTAACGCCCGCAAAAGTAGCCCAAGAACACATATGCCAAATCTAAGCAGATTTCGCCAAATTAGAAGGTTTAGACAGGATCAAGGATCCCTGTAATAATCAAAATATCTAGGATACAATTTTTTTTTTTTGAGACGGAGTTTTGCTCTTGTTGCTCAGGCTGGAGTGCAATGGCACGATCTCGGCTCACCGCAACCTCCACCTTCCAGGTTCAAGCGAATCTCCTGCCTCAGCCTCCCTAGTAGCTGGGATTACAGGCGCCCACCACCATGCCCGGCTAATTTTGTATTTTTAATAGAGACAGGGTTTCTCCATGTTGGTCAGGCTGGTCTCGAATTCCCGACCTCAGGTGATCTGCCCGCCTCGGCCTCCCAAAGTGCTAGGATTACAGGCATGAACCACCATGCCAATTTTTTGAAAATCATCTATTACACCAAGGACAATCAACAAACACCAATACCAAGATGAATCAGAGGTTGGAATCATCTGACAAGGACTTTAAAGAAGATATTATAAAAATCCTTCAACAATCATTTACAATTTCACTTGAAACAAATGAAAAAATGGAAAATCCCAGAAAATGTTTATTAAGCCAAATGAGGATTATAGAACTGAAAAATATGATAACAAAAATAAAAAACTTGCTAAGGGGTGGGGGGAGGGGGGAGGGACAGCATTAGGAGATATACCTACTATAAATGACGAGTTAATGGGTGCAGCACACCAACATGGCACATGTATACATATGTAACAAACCTGCACGTTGTGCACATGCACCCTAGAACATAAAGTATAAGAAAAAAATAAATTAATTTTAAATAAAGAAAAAAAACTTGCTAAGTGAGTTCAAAAGTAGAGATGACAGAGAATAGAATCCGTGAACTTGAAGATGGATCCATAGAATATATTCCATCTGAACAACCCAGCGCTAACAAAAACTAGACAGAGCCTCCCAATCACTTTATTCTACTACCTCTGTCTGTGGATATAAACTAGTACATCTCAAAAATCTGGCTTCAGGATCACCTTACACTCTTAACAATTATTTAGGACACCAAAGAGTTTTTCGGTTTTTTCCATTACTAAAAACTAAAATTGAGAAATTTTTGAATATGTATTGAGTAAAATAACAATAATTCACAGCATGTTATTTTTATAAAATTTTTGTAAAAATAACTAAATTTTCATGACCCGAAAAAGAGTAAGAAGACTAGCACTGTTTTATACTTTTGCAAATCTCTAATATCGAGCTTAAGACACTGGATTCTCATCTCTGCTTCTGCATTCAAGCTGCTGTTAAATATTTTATATATTTAAGAAAAGTATAAGTATAAAGAATGTATTCAGACACTAATACGTGGTTGAAAATGAAAGAGCATTATAATTGCCCTTTTATATCATTGTGAACATTTTTTGATATTATATTAAAACTCAACAAATGGTAACTTCTTAAAATTAGTTGCGATATAGGATCTGAAACCATATTAGTGAACTTTTCCATGTACTTGCATTAAACCCCATTGGTCCATTTCACACTTTCGATGGATCTTTCGTTCATGCATGATCCATGCATAATCGTGCACCGAACATTTGAAAAATACTGATCTACTAAGTTGTGCATATCTTATAACTGTTGACATATTTCATCACACCATATCAGAAAGTAACATTTGCCACTTTCACTACCAATTTTTATCATAAGAAAACTTACTGTTGGTAAGCTGTCAAGATTATGGTGGTAAACAAAAGTTTTCTGAACTTAACACTTTTTGCTTGAAAGCTAAAATATATCACTATTAAGAAATGCTGATATTTAGTAGAGACGGGGTTTCACCGTGTTAGCCAGGATGGTCTCGATCTCCTGACCTCGTGATCCCCCCGTCTCGGCCTCCCAAAGTGCTGGGATTACAGGCTCTACTAAACATACAAAAACTAGCCGGGCGAGGTGGCGGGCGCCTGTAGTCCCAGCTACTCCGGAGGCTGAGGCAGGAGAATGCCGTAAACCTGGGAGGCGGAGCTTGCAGTGAGCTGAGATCCGGCCACTGCACTCCAGTCCGGGCACAGAGCGAGACTCTGCCTCAAAAAATAAATAAAAATAAATAAAAATTAAAAAATAAATAAATAAATAAGAAATGCTGATATTTTTGCTTGAAAGTTGTGGGCTCACATTCTTCATTTTCAAGAAAATGTCTACCAAAAGTCTGAGTCTGAAAACCGTGTTGTTTCTCAGTCAGTCTTTCAAGTAAAAATGCTTTTCAATGAAAAAAAGTTGGCTCATCTCGGAACTCAAGCGACCACCTATATTTTCCTTAAGACAACTGTATTAGTTTGTTTCTATATTGCTATGAAGAACTTCCCAAGACTGGGTAATTTATCAAAGAAAGAGGTTTAATTGACTCACAGTTCCTCATGGCTGGTGAGGCCTCAGGAAACTTACAATCATGGTGGAAGGAAAAGAGGAAGCAAGACACCTTCTTCACAAGGTGGCAGGAAGAGAATGAATGCAGGAGGAACTATCAAACAATTATAAAACCATCAGATCTCGTGAGAACTCACTCACTATCATGAGAACAGCATGGGCGAACCACCCCTTGATCCAATTACCTCCACCTGGTCCTCCTTTGACATGTGGGGATTGTGGGAATTATAATTCAAGATGAGATTTGGGTGAAGACACAAAGCCTAACCATATCAACAACTATCAGACTTCACACTAGAGCAGAAGTGCTTTCTTAGCACTTTCTATTTGCTCACCTGGAATACTCAAAATACATGCACTCCCATGTTAATATTTTGCTACATTAATAATTTTCCCTGCTTCATCAAGGAAATCCTCAAGCAAAACTAGGTTGTTCTGTTGGGATTTTTCTTTTGTTTTTTCCTATTGTGAGTGTGTGTCACTGAAGAATAAATACAGTGACCACCATTAGAGTTTGGTGTCACTACCTTGATTTGTAGTAAGGCACCAGCAGTTTCACCTTCCATTGCTTCTGCACCATTAGTCACAACGTCAGCACAGTGTAGAAAAGGAAGTTACATCTTATTGTTACTAGGAAAAATAAGTTTGACCTTGAGACCCTGCTGAAAGTGTTCAAGGGTACCCAGGAGTCCTCCACAGTTTAAGAATCACAGCTATAGACCATAGTTTGGTATAACAGATATAATTCCAGCAGTATTTCAGATCAAGGGAAAATAGGAAATGTTGCCAAAACACTCTACTTTTCAAAAGCACTGAGCCATTAAGAAAGAATGTGGCAGAGGCCAGGTGCAGTGGCTCACACCTGTAATCCTAGCACTTTGGGAGTCTAAGAGGGCAGAGCACTTGAGGTCAGGAGTTTGAGACCAGCCTGGCCAACATGCTGAAACCCCTTCTCTAATAAAAATACAGAAATTAGCTGGGCACGATGGCAGGCGCCCGCAATCCCAGCTACTTGGGAGCCTGAGGAAGGAGGATCGCTTGAACCCAGGAGGCGGAGGTTTCAGTGAGCCAAGATCACACCACTGCACTCCAGCCTGGGTGACAGAGTGAAACTGTCCCCCCAAAAAAAAAAAAGAAAAAAGAAAAAGAAAAGAAAAAGAACGTGGCAGAGTTGAAAAGTGTATACTTGGCATCAGATAGATCCTCAACCCCTTACTTATGTCATGATCTAGCAAATGTCAATTTTCTCATCTATGAACCTACAGTTTGCTGGTTGAGATTAAATAAGAGGTATATGAAGCACCTGGAATAAAGTCTTAATGAACAGTGCTTATTTTCTAGCTATTAATCAAATGCTACCTTGGGGCATATCCTACAGGGTCACCTTGTATTACTTAAATTGCATTTATGCCTCCTCTTTCCAGTGAGATTGTAACATCTTTGAAGAAGGAAGCATATCCATGTCCTATGCTTTCCTATATTCCCAAAAAGATCCTTCTCAGGGCAAGTCATGATTTAAGCACAGCAGGCCTGTGATTTTTGTTTAGGTTCAAGTACAAGCAACACACTCAGATTCCTCTCTGGATTCCATTTCTCTATCAAAAGTGCCTGCCCTTATCCAGTGTCTTCATGATCTTTCAAAATGCTCTAGCAGTACTTGTGGAATACCTGAACTAACTGGTAGATGACAGGAAGACCGTCCTCAAATTGCTTAATGCATTTGACATTCTCTGTCCTTATAACATGTGGCCTTTCAGAAATAATCAATACTATAAACAATATATCCTCCTTCCTCAAATATACCCTCTTTAAGCTTTTTATAAAATCTCTTCTTTCTCTTTTTCCAATCACTTTGTTATTTTTTATTCTCCTTTGTCCTCTTTTGCCTGACCTTTAAACACTAAGCATCTTTAAACTTCAGGTCTACAGATTCTTCTCTTCTCACCTTACATTCTTTCCCTATATAAATTCATCGGTACCATGACTTTAATTACCATCAACATGCTAACTATTAATCGCAAATCTCCAGTGTATATCTCCTCTGAGTTCCAGATACATAGATGTCTCCCTACCACCTCAAAGAGTTCAGGATCTTCTCCTTCCACACTGCTTCTCCTCTGGAGTTTCTACCTCAGGGTCGGACATCACTACCCACTCAGCTGCACAGCTATGATCTCTCGGAAGGAATGTTTCTCAACCCTGTCTTGCTGGACGGATGTGCTGAAACCTAAACAGGAAATCCAAGCAGCTGTTGCATAATGAACTGCAAGATTTTAGAACGGAAAAGTAATTCAAAATGCTTATAATGACTCAAGAAACTGTCCAGAACACTACAACACAGCAAGCAAATGCTACTTAGAGGATAGTTTGGCATAATTTTGTTTTGGTTTTTTTCCCCCCAAGAAGTAGTTCCTTTGTACTAAAGACCTGAAACCAAACTCTACTCTTAAAAGCAAACTTACAAAGAAAAAAAGAAAGTTTCTGTGGAGAGTCAACCAGTACTTATTTCCTTAGAGTGAAAAAAAAAAAAAGACTGTTCATGTCACATTAAACTTTTCAGCAAAATATGGACATTACAGCATTGTTGAAGTATTTTTAAACTTAACTGTGTGCCACGTTATAAAAAAGATTTAAGGTGCTTACAAAAGATGAATAGAATACAAAAAGCTAAGACTGGAAGAAGATAAGAAAGAGATACTGTATCCATTGAAGATACAGTTAATGACAAGATCACATTTATAATTGCAAAGAAAATTACTGAATATCTAAACATAGAATTAACAAGAAATGTGCAAGTCCTAAATGTACTATTGAATATAAAAGAAAATTGTGATAAATGAGGAGACACATTTCTGGATGAGAAAACCCAATGCTGTAAAGATGTCAAATTTATGAAGTTAATGTAATTATAATGATTTTACTTTTTGAAATGTGAAAATTTACTCTATCAGATATTACAATGAACTGTAAAAAAATAAAGTGTGGTTTGATACAAAATTAGATCAGCATAATCATCAATTTTGATCATCTATGCATCAAATTTTAAAAATAAAATGAAGGTAATATTTCAAGTTAATAGAGAAAGAAGGTATTGTTCAATAAATGATGTGATAATATTTCAAATTAATAGAGAAAGAATGTATTGCTCAATAAATGATATAATAGTTAGATTTTTTGAAAACTTAATAAAATAGATTTCTGCCACATACAATGTACAAAAACATTCCAGGTTGATTACAAATTTTAATATTAAAAATAAAATATAAAATATTCTAGATAATACAATGTATTTGTCTCTTAGTACTTTGTAAGTACATGAAATACAATAGCTATAAAAGAAAAAATTGACCAATTTGTCTAAAATAAATTGTAAGCTTCTGTACGATAAAAGATGCCACAAAGTTAAAGGAAATTGTAATCAGCAAAGTTTGAACCATAAACACAAAGCTTTAAGAACTTAATATAAAGAACTCCAAAAATGATTTTTAAAAAGAAAATTGGACAAAAGTCAGGAGCAGTCAATTTACAAAGACAGAAAATGATCAATAAACCAAAACAAAAAGTCCCTAACTTCATTATTAAGAAAAGATACAAAACAGAATAGACATAAGTTTTACCCATCAAATTAGCAAAGATCACAAAGACTGATAATATTCAACATAAGCAGCTTGAAGACACAGGCACTCTAACGTGTCAGGTGGCTCCTTTCAAGTCATGATCGCATCTTCAGGGGGATGAGGCTGATCTTAGCTATTCCTTGATGCATTTTCCATTATTTGGCTATACACAAATATTTTATTAAAGTAAGAGAAGCCAGGCATGGTGGCTCATGTCTGTAATTCCAGCACTTTGGGAGGCCAAGGCGGACAGATCACTTGAGGCCAGGAGTCCAAGGCAAGCCTGGCCAACATGGTGAAACCCTGTCTGTACTAAAAATGGAAAAAATTAGCCAGGTGTGGTGGCATGCCTGTAATCCCAGCAACTTGGGAAACTGAGGCACGAGAATCGTTTGAACCCAGGAGGCAGACGTTGAATGAGCTGAGATTGTGCCATTACACTCCAGCCTAGGCAAAAATAAATAAATAAATAAAAAATAAATAAACAAATAAATTTAAATTTAAAAAGTAAGAGAAAAATAACAAAATAGAAAAAATGATAGGGGTCGACATCTTTTCTTTTTCATTTTGTTAGAGTCTGAGTCTTGCTCTGTTACCCAGGCTGCAGTGCAGTGGTACAGTCAACACTCACCGTAGCCTCGAACTCCTGGGGACCCATGCCATTCTCCTGCCACATCTTCTTGAGTAGCTAGGACTACAGGCACATGCCGCTATGCCCAGCTGATTTTTTAATTTTTTGTAGAAACAAGATTTCACTAAGTTTCTCAGGCTGGTCTTCAACTCCTGGGCTCAAGCCATCCTCCTGCCTCAGCCTCTCAAAGTGCTGGGATTAAAGGCATGCACCACCATGCCCAGTTGATCAGCATTATCAGAATATAAATCCTTGAAGATCAAGATCGCTACAAAGCTATTTGAAAATTCAAGAAAGATACATACTGTAAACGTACAAAGTCTGTATCAGTGCAAGATGCCATTATCATCAAGGGAGTGTTTCATTCTGTACTATAATTTTAGATTTTTTGCATTATATATGAGGATATTTAATATGTGCTGTTAATTATTGAGGACATAAATGCTTGCATAAATAAATGATGTACACAATGAATAAGCAATATAATAATAATCTGTAACTCAGAGAAAGGTTGGAAAGAATTAGCACCTGGCAGTACACAGAGTATGATCTAATACCCCAAGGAAATGCATTTTTAACATTTTAGCAGATAAGTTAACAAAAGTCTGCTTTCTTTATTCACTATTTGTTTGTAATAAAGTAAAAAGTTCAAAATCTTTAAGCTGACTACTAAAAATTCTTTGGGATGCTGTACAAATGGATCTAGAAAATAAAGTACAAAATTTAAACATGTACATTTGACTGCTTCACTGTGACAAAACCTCTAGGCCAGGGGTCCCCCCACCCCACTGGGCCCTGGACCAGTACCAGTCTGTGGCCTGTTAGAACCCGGGCCACACAGCAGGAGGTGAGTGGCGGGCGAGCGAGCATTACCACCTGAGCTCGTTCAGCCTCCTATCAGATCAGCAGCAGCATTAGACTCCCATAGCAGCACGAACCCTATTGTGAACTGTGAATACAGGGATCCAGGTTGCACACTCTTCAAATGAATCGAACTAATGCCTGATGATCTCAGGTGGAACAGTTTCATCCTGAAACCATCCCCCTGGTCTGTGGAAAAATTGTCTTCCACGAAACCAGTCCCCGGTGCCAAAAACGTTGTGGAAGTTTGATCTAGGCAATATGTTCATCCCTCTCATGATTAGTGAGCTCCAATATGAGCAAAAGGCTGTGATATGTATCATGAAGAATAAAAACAGAAAACAAAGAGTCTGGAAGCAGTGGCTCACGCCTATAATCCCAACACTTTCGGAGGCCATCACTTGAGGTCAGGAGTTCGAGACCAGCCTGGCCAACATGGTAAAACCACATATCTACTTAAAATACTAAAATTAGTTGAGTATGATGGCACATGGCTGTAATCTCAGCTACTCGGGAGACAGAGGCAGAGGTTGCAGTAAGCCAAGCTTGTGCCACTGTATTCCAGCCTGGGTAACAGAGCAAAACTGTGTCTCAAACATAAAAATTAAAAATTAAAATAAACAAAGATGCTGCCAGAAATACATGCTTTTCTTCAGTGATTGTTTCCCGTAGTATCTTAATAATCTTGATTTTCCCTTGATTGTGCATTATTCAACAAATCTAATTCCCAAAACACTTAGGTAAGAAGCTTCTATTCCTCAAATTCTTTAATACATTAAAAGGGCATGCTTCAAACGATACTAGTATTCTTTACTTAGATTATATATTCAATCAACAGAAATCCTTAAAGTGCTTAGAATGTTAACTAGATTAGTTAATGTTGACTTAATTCCTTCTCCTGGTCAAAGAACTATGGACTTCACACAATAAACGAAATACAAAAATTGTCACAACTGAGTCAGCTGAAAAGTACATAGTCAACACCCACTCTTCCCAAAGCAAAGAGCTTATGAATTAATAAATGTGACCAAGATGAAAAGGAATGTCCCATGTTTGGTTAGCCATGTTACTGGCATGCACATTTAGCCTTTGGGAATGTAGGTAGGGAGAGGGATAATTCAGTAGATAGCAGCAAGACAATGCCCCTGACCTATACGTTATTCAAAAGAAAGTGGGAGGGTGAAAATTAGAGGATTGGGAGGCAAAACAAAACTGCTCTATATGCAGAAGGGATAAAGTTAGCACGGGAATGACTCAGTGGAATGATTTTTTCCTATCTGATAATGCTGTTATTGAAACACCTACCTGCTATTCAGTAGTATCCTAGAAACTTGCATATGATTTGGCTCACCAAAGACTGGAATTCAGAAATTAAATGTCAAGCATGCTAAGTAATATGACCTCATTATGAGATAAGCATTAAGGCAATAGTGGCAAGCATGAGTCAAGAGAATTACGTGAGCCTAAGATCTCTACAAGAATCCTAGGTTTGGCTGGGCGCGGTGGCTCATGCCTGTAATCCCAGCACTTTGGGAGGCCAAGGTGGGCAGATCATGAGGTCAGGAGATCCAGACCA
>NW_012116599.1:7339172-7345880 GCF_000951035.1 Colobus angolensis palliatus | reverse complement strand
GGAGGCTGAGGCAGGAGAATGGCATGAACCCAAGAGGCGGAGCTTGCAGTGAGCCGAGATCAGCCACTGCACTCCAGTCTGGGTGACAGAGCTAGACTCCATCTCAAAAAAAAAGAAAAAAAAAAAGAATCCTAGGCTTTTAGAGCTGAAGTAGATCAAACATAACTTATCTGGCCCTTTCACATTTCAGGAAGAGTTTGAGGCATTCTGTTTAACACACATCATCTCATTAAACTCCCTTATTCAACAAAAACATTAATGTCATTTTATGCACCAGGCTCTCCTCTGGGTGCTAGAGATAAGGAGTAAACAAAATAGACAAAATTTCTACCTTCATCAATCTTTTATTCTCAATAAGCAAAATAAATGAGTAAAATAATGATGAGTTGGAAAAAGATAGCCCCAAGGAGAAAAGACAAACCAGGGAAAGGGGCTGTGAAATATCATGGGTAGAAGATAGAAATGCTCAGAAAGGAGTCGTCTAAGTCTTCACTTTACACACTTTTGAGGAAAGAGTTTAAAAATATGGGGCACTAGCGATACAAATGTCTATGGGTAGGTTATTTGAGGCAGAAAGAACAGCAACTGCAGACCCTGGGTGGGAACACCTCTGCCCCATCCAAGGAACACCAAGGAGAGGAGTGTTGCTGGAGGGAAAAGTCAAAAGTGGTGAGGTCAGGGAAGCAACAGGGGGTGAGATTTTGGAGGGCCTTGGGGATCACGGCCCTTTTACTTTAAGCGAGCTGTGAAGCCATTGGAGGGCTGGAGCAGAAGAGTGACATGGTCATATTTATGCTCTAACAGAACCACCCCATTGCCATATAGACTGAAGAGGGGCAGAGGTGGAAGGAAGCTTTCAAACTAAAAAGAATGGTACCGGTCAGGTAGGAGAAATTGTTGAATTCTGCATATATTTTGAGGGCAGGACCAGCAGGATCTGTTAGTGGACGTGGAGATGAGAGAGAGGAGACAAGGAAGAGTCTAAAATGTCTGACATGAGCAAGTGGAAAAAATGGAGCTGCAATTTGCTGAGATGGGGGAGACCATGGGAGACCCCCATCTGAGATGTACAGTGGACATTCAAATGAATGTGTCGGGTGGGCAGTTAGGTACTCAGGACTATGCAGGATGGTTTGCTTTTTGTTTTTCTGAGACAGAGTCTCGCTCTGGCACCCAGGCTGGAGTGCATTGGTGTAATCTTGGCTCACTGCAACCTCCACCTCCCAGGTTCAAGCAATTCTCCTGCCTCAGCCTCCTGAGTTGCTGGGATTACATACCCACACCACCACACCTGGCTAATTGTTTTGTATTTTTAGTAGAGATGGGGTTTCACCATGTTGGGCAGGCTGGTCTCAAAATCCTGACCTCAGGTGATCTGCCAACCTCAGCCTCCCAAAATGCTGAGATTACAGACGTGAGCCACTGCACCCAGCTTCAGGATAGTTTTTAAGCCTTGAGAATGGATGAGATTGGCTAGCATATGAGCGTAGATAGAAAAGGGAAATCCAAGTTTGGGGCTCTGGGGCTCTCCAATGTTAAATAATCAAAAAGAAGAAGAGGAACCACCAAGATGGACACAGAAGAAGTGACAGTGAGACAGGAAGGAAAATAGAATATGTGTCCTGGAAGCCAAAGGAAAGCAGAGCGGTCAGATGGGTCGAATGCTGCTGTCAGGTCAAGGCAGGCAAGGACTGTGGCTTGGCCAGTGGATTAGCAATGTGAATGTCATTGGAGATCTTGAAGTGGGCAGTTCCAGTGGGGCAATGAGGGTGAAAGCATGATAGGAAGGGAGGACAGCACTTGGACAGTATTCTTCCAAAAAGGTTTCTTTACTCTGAAGAGAAAGAATCAAATAAGATAAGCAGCTGGAAGGGTCTAGTAGACCTGTGAAGTGGTGCTGTTGTCACCATGCATCCATGCTTTGATAGAATAAACCTACACTCCACAACAAAGGGATGAAAGCAAGAACTTCATTTATTGGTACACCTATAGGAACCAGCACAGGCCTATGGGCAAAAAGAGCCAAAAGAAAATTATGGAATACTTAAAGGAAACAGCCTATTAGTCTTAATTTTTAATTTTCTATATACTATATACCTATGCCTAATTTAAATTTCGTAGATACTCTCAGCCTGGTGCAGTGGGTCACACCTGTAATCCCAGCACTTTGGGAGGCCAAGACAGGTAGATAACTTGAGGTCAGGAATTCAAGACCAGCCTGGCCAACATGGTGAAACCCCATCTCTACTAAAAATACAAAAATCAGCTGGGCATGGTGGTGCACACCTGTGATTTCAGCTACCTGGGAGGCAGAGGGATGAGAATCGTTTGAATCCAGGAGGTGGCGGTTACAGTGAGCCAAGATTGTGTCACTGCACTCCAACCTAGGTGACAGAGCAAGACTCTGTCTCAAAAATTAAATAAATTAATTAATTACATAAAATAAATTTCTCTAGACACTCTCATATATATAGCTTTCTCATGTTATTTTAACTGGAATTCTATGACAGAGAAAATGAGTGTCTTTTCTACAAACATCAACTTCCTATTGGAGAAAGTAGCTGTCCAGGATTGATCTTCTAGGGAGGCAGAAGCAGCATCCCTTAAGATTTTCAGTATTTATTCTCAGTAATTTCCATACCTGACCTCTCATCAAACACATCCATTTACCCATACATTTGTTCAACAAACATTCCTGATCTCCTATGTCCCCAAATCTCTTCTAGGAGCTGGGGATGCTACAATGATCAAAAAATACTAAGATCTTAGTTCTCACGAAGTTTACATTAAATGGGAAAGAGGCAGACATTTGAAACATAACAAGTAGAGTTTTGGATGCTGACAAATACAATTTTTAAGCACTTTATGGCATAGAGTAAAATCAGCACAGGCTACTTCGAATAGGTGGGAAAGTCTCTTCAGGTGGCTGACATCGATCGAAACTGAATGAAGAAAAGGAAGCAGCTTTTCCTAGCTCTAGGGAAAGCTGGGTCCACAAAACAAACGAGTAAAAGACCCTCTCTTAAGTCTTAGAAGAACAAGCTAAAGAAGTCGGAAGTATAGTGAGGGTACACAAGTGAAGTTTTAGAAGTTAACAGTGCAGGATAAGCCAAATCCCACAGGGTGCGGATTGTATTCTCAGCATGGTAGGAAACTATTGGAGATCTTGAATTCGGATTCCACTGGCTCCTAGTGGCAGATGGATTGTAGGAGATGAGTGAGAAAACCAGGAATCCAGTTGAAAAGCCGCTGGAATGGCCCAGCCAGAGGGAATGGTGGCTGGAATGGAGGGTTGGACTAGGCTGGCAGCTGGAAGGGATGTTAGACCAAGAAATCTGTGCTGTGGAAAGAGGGATAATCTGATGGATTCCCAGAATATTTTGGACTTAGAGCTGGCAGAATGGATAAAGCAATGCGGGGGTGGGGGTGGGGTGGAATTAATGATCACAAGAGAGAAACAAAAAGTGACCACCTAGGTTTCTGGCAAAAAACAGGCAGGGTGATGATGCCTTCTACTGGCAGGGCACAGTCTGAGGAAGCAGGAGGATTGGGATGGGACTGGAAAAAAGAAATCATGAGCTGTCTGTGTGATACCTCATCGGAGATGTTGGATATGTTGCTGGGAAAAGTGAGACATTCAACCTTAAATTCAAGTCCCATCCCTCATAAAGCTATTCTAAACCAAACAAGTCCAAAGTATCTTACCCTCCTTTGAAATCTTTATGACACTTCCTATCCAAACTTCACTGGGCAAGTGTATTTGGTTATCTTCTGCCTGGAGTGGCATGTTTTGCAGATTTTTTTGTTTGCTTGTTTGTTTGCAGATGTTGCTAATTCAGAATATGAGTTCTGAATTAGAACCCAAGAATTCCACTTCTATTTCTGTCCCTAACAAGCTGGGTGATCAATGGGTATCACTTATTCTTTAAAGGTGACCATGTCCTCACCTAAAATTAGAGTTAGGCAAGGATTAGGCAATTAATGTATTGCTTATGTTACTAAGTAATAGTTAAGTAATTTATTCCATAGTTACTTCACTCATTGAAATCAAGGACTATGAACTTCGTTAAAGGTTCATAGCACAGAGCACAAAGCGTGTACGCAGTAGGCACTCAATAAATTCAGACGGACTGATTTGCACAGTCAAGCTAAACTCTTTAAATTCCTAAAAGAGTAATTGTTAATAGTCCAGCATCTGAAGGAATGAGGGGCACAGGTTGGGAAGTGCCCGACTTCCAGTTCCACCTGGGAACCCCGCCGCCGCTCAGTCCCCGTGCCCTCCTCTGCCCCAAACCCTCCCAGTCTGGGAGCCCAGGGTCCCACGTGGGGCTGACAGGCCCGGCTGGCGCTTACCTGGCGGATAATACCGGAGCAGGAAACTCTTGAGCTTCATTTTCTTGCTCTCCTATCCCCGGCCGATGGGCTTCGTAGCCATGGAAACGGCTAAACAGCAGAGGGACGCGGGTGCGCATGCGCAGGTTGCACCAAGCGGTCTTGGGGCTCAGAGCCAGGAGATCCCGCTCCGCTGGCCGCTGGGGGTGTCCCGGGGCTCCAGTGCGCGGGAGGCGAGTGTTCTGGAGGTGTCTAGAGTGAACGGGGTGGGGGCGCCTCGTATTCTCGCTAAGGGCGACCTCAGAGGAGCTAAGCATGGCCGGGAACCGACGGCCTAGGCCAGAGCCTGGGCTGCATGCGCTATTTTAGCACATTCGTTTCCCAAAAGGAAGGGCAGGAGGAAAAGCCCGCTGCTGGTTACCACTCGGAGCCCCAGCCCGTGCCCTGTCCTTGTCCTCCCAAAAGAAAAATGACCTCAACTTAATATCCTGCGTTTCTTGACTCTGTGCCATACGTTGCACTAAACGGTGTATGCACACATACTCATATAATCCGAACAAGGTGTGAGTTATCTACCACTTCTTACGGATGAAGTAACTGAGAATTAGAGAAAGTGGGGAACTACCAGAGGTCACAGCCTAAATGGATAGTAGAGGCAGAAATTGAAGGCAGGTGCGTCGGAACCTACACCAGAAAGCCTGCACCTGTACTCTCAACCTGGGCTGAAAACTCTCCAGGCCTTCATGCGGCCTGTCCTATTTCTTGCCAGCATCATTGTTTGCCTGCCACGTTTCCATTAGGAAGCCTGTGGAGAGAGTCAGCCAGCCAGCTTGTCAACTTCCTTTAAGAAATTTGGCCTAAATCGGAATTTCCCAAATTTAAGTAACTCCTGTGTTATCTGCACAACTATGAGCCATATCTCTCCTTACCTCTTCCAGAGATCCATACCTAAGTTTTCTTTAAGTTCTTAAAATGTCTCTAGATTGACTCACTTATTTTACTTAACTTTGTAAAATGTAATTTTAAAAATTACCTTTACTTTTACAGTTACTGGCTGTTTACTGAAAATTATATGGAATTTAATTCCACCTGTGAAGTTTTCATTTCTAAATTTAAAATTATATGAAATGTTCAGTAAACAGCCAGTAACTGTAAAAGTAAAGGCAATTTTTAAAGGTGTTGAATTGGTGGTTAAGGGCTGGGCCATCAGGAACTTGTGCGTCCCTCTCAGGGAGACCCAGCCCTCAGAGATGACAGCATTCGGCCCCAGGAGGAGCCTGCAATCTGTCCTTCGTCTTCCCAGCTTGTGCCCCCCATGGGGATACAGGACAGTAAGGAGCTAAACAGAACCTGCTGCCTGAATGGGGGAACCTGCATGCTGGGGTCCTTTTGTCCCTGCCCTTTCTATGCCTTTTTGTGCCTCCTTCTATGGATGGAACTGTGAGCACGACATATGCAAAGAGAACTGTGGGTCTGTGCCCCCGTGACACCCGGCTGCCCAAGAAGTGTTCCATGTGTAAATGCTGGCACGACCAGCTCCACTGCTTTCTTCAGGCATTTTTACCTGGCTGTGCTGGCCTTGTGATGGATGAGCACCTCACGGCTTCCAGGACTCCAGAACTACCACCGTCTGCATGTACCACTTTTATGCTAGCTGGCATCTGCCTTTCTATACAAAGTTACTATTAATTGCTGTTGACCTATTTCCAGAAATACAATTTTAGATATCATGCAAATTTCATGACCAGTAAAGGCTGCTGCTACAATGTCCTAACTGAAAGATGATCATTTGTTAGTTGCCTTAAAATAATGAATACATTTCCAAAATGGTCTCTAACATTTCCTTATAATGCCAATTACTTCTTACCTCTTTGCCCTGCCCTCCCCACAAAAACTACTTCTTTTGTCAAAAGAAAGTCAGCCATATTTCCATTGTGCCTAAGTCCAGTGTTTCTTGATACATATAATTCTACCAAGGTCTTCTTAAAATGTTATTTTAAACAATTGAATTATATCTTCAGATTATTAAAGACTATGTGGACCGTAGGATACAGTTTTGAGTAGAGTTGATAAAAATCCATTAAAATAGTCTCTTTAAAAGGAAAGAAAGCCTCTTTAAGGGGAGGAAATAGAGGGTTGAAGGAATGGAAGTTCGTCTGCGTGTATGTAGGGAGACTGGGTAGGAAAGAGGAAGCAAATGGGAGAGAGGTTGGAAAACATAAAATGGGTTATTTGATGGTGATTAGGTGGGTGTAGAGAAGCAAGTTAAAAGGCTAAATGGAAGGGCAAGTTTCCATCGTCTATAGAAAGCTATATGAGACAAGGACTCCCTTTTTTTTTCCCAAAGGTGTTGTAAAAAGAATGAAGTCTCCTTAT
>NW_012116599.1:7334708-7338727 GCF_000951035.1 Colobus angolensis palliatus | reverse complement strand
GAGGGAAATTAGCAACTGTTTGAGATTATTAAGACAGGCTACAAGATGGAATAGCACTCAACTGAGCCTTCCTACTTGATGTGTTCAGAAGATTGAAAAGATCATTGAGATGGCAAAGCCTTTGCTACTAAGTGACACAATTTAACCTAATATAAACATGCAACACATTTTAAAAAAAAATCATCTTTTTCTCACCAGTAGTAAGCATTCCATACTTGGAAAACAGTGAACCATATGAAATCCAAGCTCTCTTCCAGCTCAAACTTTCTCCTAGCCATTAAGACACTCCGGAAGGACTTATGGAGGGAGGGGCAAAGAGTTTGTTCTATAGAAATGAGAAAGTCTTTGGTAGATTTTGGTCACCTATGTTATTGCTTGTGCTCATGCCATTTAAAATGCTATCTTTGGGCGGGGCATGGTGGCTCTTACCTATAATCCCAACACTTTGGGAGGCCAAGTTAGGAGGATTGCTTGAACCCAGGACTTCAAGACCAGCCTGGGCAACAAGGCAAGATCTAGTCTCTACAAAAAAATTAATTAGCTGGGTGTGGTGTGCGCCCCTATAGTCCCAGCTACTCGGGAGGCTGAGGTGAGAGGATCACTTGAGTCAGGGACGACATCACCAATAGTGGGATGAACTGACATATATTACCTGATATTACAATGCATTGAAGAGAACACAGCAAGGCCAGGCGCCGTGGCTCACGCCTATAATCACAGCACTTTGGGAGGCCAAGGTGGGCGGATCACGAGGTCAGGAGATCCAGACCATCCTGGCCAACATGGTGAAATCCCATCTCTACTAAAAATACAAAAATTAGCTGGGCGTGGTGGCACGTGCCTGTAATCTCAGCTACTCGGGAGGCTAAGGCAGGAGAATCGCTTATACTAGGGAGTCAGAGGTTGCAATGGGCCGAGATCGTGCCACTGCACTCCAGCCTGGCGACAGAGCAAGACTCTGAAGAAAAAAAAAAAGCAGCAATTCTCTGGAATTCCTGCCCAAAATGAATTACTTGACTCAAATCATAACAAAACATCAAAGTAAACCAAATTGAGGAAATTGTACAAAATAACTGTTGACCGTCAAGGAAAGAAAAGTCTGAAGAAATATTTGAGATTAAATAAATCTAAAGAGGATGACTAAATGCACTGAGTGATGATAGATCCTGAACCCGAATAATAAGTACTTACAAAAGACATCATTGAGACAATGGATGAACTCTGAATACGGATTGTGGTTTAGATAATCGTGTTATATCAATGTTAAGTTTCTTGACTTCGATCATTGTACTGGTTATGTAAGAGAATGTCCTTGTTCTTAGGAAAAGCATACTGATTTATTTCAAAGTAAAGGGGCATGCTGGCACCCTGATCTCAGACTTCCAGTCTCCAGAACTGTGAGGAAGAAGTTTCTGTCGTTTGTGAGTCACCCAGTCCATGGTACTTGTTACGGAAGCCTGAACTAAGACATTCCCACCAGGACCTGCCTTGAACAACCAGAAACTAAATAATGAATAGCAGTAATTTTAATCTGCTAAGCCAATCCAGTCTAATACAGTGAAGTCACTCTGGGTTTCGGTTATCCAAGTATGATCCTCAAACCAGTAGGGTCAGTATCACCTAGGAATTCATTAGCAATGTACACTCTCACGTCCCCCGAGTTCCAACCTACTGGATCAGAAACACTGATGGTGAGGTCCAACAACCTGTGTTTAAATGTGCTTTCCTGGTGATTCTAATGAATGATGAAGCTTGAGAGCCACTGTGCCAGCTTAATAGGTTACACTGGCTTGGAGAGAATGAAGCAAGTGAAACTGGGCTTCGTCTCCCATGATCAGGTATATCTGTGTATTCCAGGCAGTCTTCCTTGATTGTCAGGAACAGTAAACTGGTTGTTCAGTCACACACTCGAATGTAAATGAGACCCAGAAACAACGTGGGAAGAAGCTGGAATTCTCTACATAATTGGGTTTCAAATGCTCCAATGCACTGAGAGAGGACAGGGGACATCAGGCTGAGGGAGGAATCCGAAGGTACCTGGGAGGGTGGGAGTTGGGGAGGGAGGTAGTCTCTAAAATCAAAATATGTATAGTGGGCGTGGCGGCTCACGCCTGTAATCACAGTGCTTTGGGAGGCCAAGGCAGAAAGATTGCCTGAGCTCAGGAGTTTGAGACCAGCGTGGGCAACAGGGCGAAACCTCGTCTCTACAAAAACTACAAAAATTAGCCCAGTGTGGTGGCACTTATCTGTAGTCCCAGCTACTCAGGAGGCTGAGGTGGGAGGATGGCTTGAGCCTAGGAAGTGGTGGTTACAGTGAGTTGAGATCACCACTGCACTCCAGTATATCTATATAGTATAGATACACTACATAGATGTAGTATAGATATACTACATACATATATATATAATATGTAGTATATCTATACATACATATATTTATATTTACAGAGAGAGAGAGGAGGAGGAGAGAGGGAGGAAGGAGTCAGTCTGGGGGATCCAGAGTCCGTATTTTTGAGGCTGGGCAAAGTAAGGGAGGAAGAGTTCCGGCTGCAGCTAGGCTTGGTGGATTCTATTTGGCTCAGCTTCTCCTGGAGAAAGCTGACATCAATGAGATGACTGCATCACTGCTGTTGGGGTCTCACCGAGAGTAGCAGATAAAAAGAGAAATGCAATCCTCTCCTAGAAAAAAAAGACACAGATGCTCAGAGCCAGGCAGGAGCAGTCTGCTGTGCACAGGGTTTAAAGGTAGCCTCATCACAGCAGGCCCCAGAGCAGAGGAACTGCATCAGGGTGGAGGCATATGGACCAGACATCGCCATTTACCCTCTTCCTCTGCCTGCCTCCATCCCCACAGCAGGACTCAAAAGCATCTGATCTTACCTGGAACTTGAAAACTGACAGGGCCAGGGCCACTAATTGTATCATTCAATAAATATGTTTAAGGACCTGTTAGTACCAGGCATGCTGCTTTTATAGATCTAATTCTGAAAAATATTGCAAGGGAGTTATTCACAGAAAGAATCAGACTTCGGGTGAGTTTGAAATGATTGTAGGTTGCCAGGTGCAGTAGCTTACGCCTGTAATCCCAGCACTTTGAGAGGCCGAGGCAATGGATCATCTGAGGTCAGGAGTTCAAGACCAGCCTGACCTACATGGTGGAATCTTGTCTCTACTAAAAATACAAAATAAGCTGGGTGTGGTGGTATGTGCCTGTAATCTCAGCTACTTGGGAGGCTGAGGCAGGAGAATCATTTGAACCTAGGAGGTGGAGGTTAGAGTGAGCTGAGATCACGCCATTGCACTCCAGCATGGGTGACAAGAGTGAAACTCCATCTTAAAAAAAAAAGAAAGAAAGGAAGGAAGAAATGATTGTAGGTCAATGGGAGACAGACCTCTAGATGTGACCAAATTTACATTCACTGATGGGTCAATGCCAGTACATGGCAGGCTGATAAACAGCCAGCACAGCTGATAAAACAGCTTTACCACTGAGGCATTAGAGCAGAATGCCTGACTTGAAGCCTACCGTTTTCTAGACGTGGGATCTTGGCCAAGGTCCATCACCTCTCTGGGTGTTAGTTTCCTCATCAAAAAGCTAGAAATGATCATAGTATCCAATTCATAGAGTTGTCACTATGAGCTGATTCACTTGAAACATTCTGTAAGAATTAGGGACGGTGATGATAATAATAAATAAGCCTTATTATGTTAAATTTGTTTGAAACTGAGAAAAGGGTATGTACATATCATTTGCATTTCAGTTGATAATCTAGGTCAACAATTGCTCCAGTTGCAATTTGGAATCTTTTGTGTGATCCTTGACAGGTATACCTTGCTGATTATGTCAATTAGTGTTAGTATACTTGGCTTACATATTAAAATTAGCTTACATTTTTAAAAACATAACTACTTTCTCTTTGGACTCATATAGATTTACCTTCTTTTTTTTTTTTTTGAGACAGAATCTCGCTCTGCCGCCCAGGCTGGAGTGCAGTGGCCGGATCTCAGTTCACTGCAAG
>NW_012116599.1:7330952-7334643 GCF_000951035.1 Colobus angolensis palliatus | reverse complement strand
AGTTTTTTGTATTTTTTAGTAGAGACAGGGTTTCACCATGTTAGCCAGGATGGTCTCGATCTCCTGACCTCATGATCCGCCCGCCTCGGCCTCCCTAAGTAATGCGATTACAGGCTTGAGCCACCGCGTCAGGACGATTTAACTTCTTAAATAAATGGCCTAGAGGATCTAGAAGCGAAGAATGGATTCTATGCCTTACCAAGCTAGAGACAGTCCAGAGAAGAATGATACAGGTGCAGAAAGACCAGGGATATCTGGAACACGAACCAGAGACCCTGGGGTGGGCATAATGCCACCCTTTGTGCCTGGCACACCATAGGTCCTTAATTAGTGAGTGATTTTCATCATGATCTGGAAGAGGAAGTCACTGATTATGTGTGAAACTAGAGGGCAGGGCTAAGACAGTTAGATTCATGGAGGCAGATGTCGGCCCCCTATAAAGAGCTCCATGCCAGTTTGTCCAGTAATGAATGAATAGACTAAGCTGTGTCCAAAAGTATGAGAATTTCCCAGCACTGAAAGGGTTCTAGCTGAGGCAATTTGACCAGTTGCCAAGATGATTTTAAAACACGATTTTAAGTCGGCTGAGAGACAAGACTAGATAAAGTTTTCCTTTCATTTCTGTGGTTCCACGATCTTGTGCTCTCTGTATAAAAGATAAAGGTGGAAAGGTATGAAACAGCGGGTTGCTCTTTGGAAGACAGAAGTTCCAATCCTACCCTTTCATCAGTGAACTTTAAGCAAATCATTTGCCCTTCTAATCCTCAGTTACTCAACTGCAAATGATTTTCGCTCATTCCATTCGGCACTCACACACCACGACTCACTTATTCCTGCTCTGGCTCTGATTCTTGTCGTTCCTGCCACCCAGTGAGCCTCCCACGTCAGCTGTTCTAAAGCCTCACCCAGCGAGAATCACCTTGCGCACATGCTCAATTCGATTTTCTGCAACAGTGTGTGCTGGATGTGGAGTTCACATCATGCACTCCAAAATGTCCATACCATACGATGCCTGCCTCCAATCCCTATGCCAACAACTGCGTCTGGCCACTTTCAAGTAAACTCACAGGACCCTAGTGATGGTTCTCTCATTTTGTGTTGAAAACTCCATTCTATTCGGTGTGGTTTATTTGATTTTTCTTCCTCTTACAGGGTTAATTCTAAACTCCCGAAGGATCTGATACAATAGCCCTTTGCAGAATTATGGAGAAAAGGTCTGAAATGATCAGCCTTGGTTGTCACTGGTTCTATGCTCCCACTTGCATTATAATGCCCTCCTCAGCTTGTCAGGGTGCCCCCTACCACCTCACTGCAGCAACTTGCTGAAATGTCACTGCACCCTGTTTCAGTCCCCACAGGACAGTCTGCTGTGTGCCACTTCTGGAGTCTCTCCTCTTGGTCCTGGATCCCTTAAAGAACCTATAGTTCTTGGTGACTTCCATGTCCCACTCTGGGGTCCAGTGAACTTCTAAATACCTAAACTTGCCAGTTTGACAGATAAATTAGTCGTCTCTCTCCAGCCTGCATCAGGCCGCCATTTCCACTCAATGCCCACCCCTTTCTGCAATGCATGAAAGCTGCCTTGTGAGGGGCTTGCTGGATTTCCAGGATCACCTCAAAGAAGTTTGCCATCATTTATCTCTCTTCTCGGATCCCAACATTCCAAGGAAGTTCTCTTCTGCCCTCCTACCTCCAACTGTGACTAACTGTCTCCCTCTTTCTCCCTTCTACCCAGTTAAATGAGTCATTCTCTACATATGCTGGTGGCAGTGGCACTGGAGATTGACTGGAATCAGATCACTGGTGCCCTCTGCCTTGCCAGAGAAAAAGGCCCTGGCTAGGCTTGTGAATTTCATGCAGACAGGTAAAGACATCCTGCCATACTTTTTATGTTGCCTCCGCTAGCACAAGCCATGCCTTTGAGCAGATTATGGAAAGGCATCAGCTCTGCGTTGGAGGGTGTTCCTTCACACTGCCAGGACCTCCAGGCCTAATGGGGGCATTCCCGAGGCCAGGAGACCCAAGCTGAGCAAGGGTCAGGCTTTGCCCCACTCACTGGCAGGGCTTCGAGAGCTACTCAGACTGCCCAGTGGGCCACCCAGCCCTGCACAGGTGCCCAGGGAGCAGCTGATCCTTGCAAACCCCTGCTAGACTAGCCCTGCTCACAAAACGCCTTCACCTCTCCACACTCCCTCATGAGCTTATCCTCTCCTCTAGTGTCCTTGCCTGCAAGTTGTTTTTCAATGAAAAGGAAGTGGGGGAAAGATGGTGTAATGCGTAATTACATCAGACCTGCCAAGAGTCAGACTTCTGATGTTGCTAATGAGTTCGTCCTCTTTAGGGAGGCCTGATGGCCTAGAAAGGACACAAATGTGAGTCAGAGGATCCTGACGTTTGAATGCCAGTTCTGCCACTTACTAGCAGAGTCCCTTTTAGAACCTCGATTCGCTTAAATCAAAAGGGGCATAATAATACTATCTGCCTCATGGGGCTATTTTATAAAACAAATGATGTAAAACATACACAGTGTGCTGTATACCCAATTTCTAGGCACCTAAGATCTTTTTCTTTGAACATTATCATAACGAAATTAACCACATCTATAACTAAATTGTTTGACTCTGGAATACATGTTGATATGCAAAATATATCTAACCGTCTATTTCAAATAAAATGTCACATTGAAGGACTGTTGGAATTCGGTCAAGGTTATTTATCTGCTAAATAGATCACTGCCAGTAGGGGGCAGCAGTGCACACCTGTTTTATAAGCGCGTTTACATTCTGTCCGCAGGGTGACTACAGTCAATAATAACGTAATTGTACATTTTTAAATAACTTAAATGATGTAATTGGGTTGTTTGTAACTCAAAAGATAAATGCTTGAGGGGATGGATAACCCATTCTCCATGATGTGCTTTTTTTTCCAATCCTCAGAGACATCTGAAATGTGCTTATTTCACATTGCATGCTGTCAAAATATCTCATGTACCCTATAAATATACATACCTACTATGTACCCACAAAATTTTACAAATAATAAAAATAAAACTTTTTATAATAAAATAAGCAATAAATAAAACAAAATACTCAGAAAAGAAAGAGGAAGGAAGGAAGGAAGGAAGGAAGGAAGGAAGGAAGGAAGGAAGGAAGGAAGGAAGAGAGGTAGGGAGGGAGGGAGGGAGGGAAGGAGGGAGCGAGGCCAGAGCCTATGCCAGACAAAAGAGCCTACGTATTGAGCAAACTCCTTCCTTTTAGCTACCTCAATGTTATCTTGGAAATAACTTGGCTGGGCGCAGTAGCTCACGCCTGTACCTCCAGCATTTTGGGAGGCAGAGGCAGGCAGATCACTTGAGGTCAGGAGTTTGAGACCAGCCTGGGCAACATGGGTGAAACACTGTGTCTACTAAAAATACAAAAATTAGCTGGGTATGGCGGTGGGCGCTTATAATCCCAGCTACTTGGGAGACTGAGGCAGGAGCATCGCTTGAACCCAGGAGGCAGAGGTTGCAGTAAGCCAAAATTACACTGCACTGTACTCCAGCCTGGGCAACAGAGTGAGACTCCAAGAAAGAAAGGAAAGAAAGGAAAGGAAGAAAGAGAGAAAGAGAGAGAGAGAGGGATGGATGGAAGGAAGGAAGGAAGGAAGGAAGGAAGGAAGGAAGGAAGGAAGGAAGGAAGGAAGGAAGGAA
>NW_012116599.1:7328300-7330902 GCF_000951035.1 Colobus angolensis palliatus | reverse complement strand
AAAGAAAGAAAGAAAGAAAGAAAGAAAGAAAGAAAGAAAAAGAAAAAGCAAGCTCCTTGCCATGGCACACAAACATGCTAGCAATGGTAACAATGATAATAATTAACATTTATTAAATGCGTACTGTGTACCAGGCTCTGGATTAATTGTATCACCCAAATCATCTGCTTTAGTCTTCACAAAAACTCTACCCAGTAAGGACCATCGTTCCTGTTTTACAGATGACAAACCGAGGCTTTGAGAGAAGAGCACAGCTTGATATGCCCTCTCTGTTTATGGCCATTTTGAAATAGTTCTTTATTTAGCCAACTTTACTTGCCTTGGTCTAAATTTTTTACTTTTTAAATTATTTTCTTATTGCCTTTTGCTAATACAGAACTGTTTATACCACTGCTTCTCCGAGGTGTGTCTGTGCTGACTCAACACCACACGGTCCCTGCAGGACTTCCTGTAACGTCTAACAAACTCCGAGATGATAATAGCTTGAATGCCTCTCAGCCAGGATTTTGACTGTGTGTGTGTCAACGGAACTGAATATGTGCTTGCTGAAAAGTGACATTTTAAAGCAGAAAGGGAAAGATCAGCTTGTCCTTATTTCTTGTTTTCAATGGAAATATATACAGGAAATACTTACAACGATAAAAACTTTTGAAACCTATGGTTTTATGCTTGTTACTGCCACTGTTATCTTTGTTCCCAGGACATAAATCTCACAGACTGCCCAGCATCTCCGAAGAGCAACAGTAGTAGATAACGAGGAGAAGATGTAGCTGCGCAAACCTTGGCTAGTCTCCCAAAGGGGGATTCCAGATCCTCTCCATCTCCTCTTGCTTTCTCGGACTCTGTTGGCACTCCCTTTTGTCTTGAAGCTCCTTTCGCTTTTTCCTGCCTTTCTGTCTTTTTTTTCTCTCTCTCTCTCTCTCTTATGTTTTAGTTCCACATTTCTGTCTCCACCTCCACACATGTAGCAGTTTCTTTTCCTAAACCAGCTCTTTCTTCTTCAAAGCCCTCCTGAACATCCCTTTCCCTTTTCCTCATATTTAATCAGCTAAGTCCTTTTATTTCCAAAACTCTGACATGGCCACATTGGCAGATTTGGTGGGTTGGCTCACTCAGTTCTGTTTCATTCCCCTGCCAGTAGGCCTAGTGCCTGCTGGAGCCCGCAGACAGCTTCACAGCCCAGGTTCCACGTGGGGCCCGATTCCCATCAAGCAGGCAACACCCAGGTGGTGCCCGTGCCATCTGGAAGCAGAAGCAATGTTGGCAGGCGGAGTCAGAGCTGCCGCACGCAAGCCCGGCCCGGTCATCGTGGGGTAGTCTGCTTCCTTCTGCAGCAGCTCTAACAGAGCTCTCCACAGCTAGGCTCCAGCATCATGGATGGTGACAAGCCAAGTGCAGGCCATTCAGAATGCCAGCGAGATTGTGGTCCCGCAGCCGTCAGCTGTGTGCTGGCATCCCAGTTCCCTGCCCCTGATCACAGCAGAGTCGGCCACAGACCTAGTTGAACAGTTCTGCAGTGTTGTTTTGGCAGGCCCACCTGAAAATTCTGCTCAGAATCTGTTCTCACCCACTAATGATTTGGAAACCGTACTTCCTGTTTCAATCACTTTAGTTAAAACTACCACTGAGTCCTACCCAATCACTAATTAGTAGAAGAAGCGATTAGAGACTGGGATCAGTGGGTCACCTCTGTAATCCCAGCACTTTAGGAGGCCAAGGCAGGTGGATCACCTGAGGTCAGGAGTTCAAGACCAGCCTGGCCAACATGCTGAAACCCTGTCTCTACTGAAAATGCAAAAATTAGCCAGGCATGGTGGCGTGTGCCTGTCATCAAGCTACTCAGAAGGCTGAGGCAGGAGAATCGCTTGAACCCAGGAGGCAGCGGCTGCAGTGAGCTGAGATCGTGCCACTGCAATCCAGCCTGAGTGACAGAATGAGACCCTGTCTCAAAAAAAAAAAAAATCCGCACTGGCTGTCAGTCAGCCTCCTCCCCAGCAACCCCAGTTTATGCTCAATGGGCTCATGAATAAAGTGGTGTAAGAGGCAGGGATAAAGGTAAGGCATGGCCCATAGAGGATTCCTTGTCACCAAGGCTGACCTATCTATAGCCGCTGGGCTGGCTTGCCAGTTGCTTTGCTACGTATCCAAATTGCCTGCAGCAGCAATCAACCTTGCAGCCCATTCTTTTACCATCCCTGGAGAACCAGGCTGACAGCCAGCAGAAGGTTGATCATGTTGGAACTGCTCATCACTAAGGGGACAGAAAATTGCCCACAGTGAAAAAGACTTACGCTAGACAAGAATTTTCCGTATCTGGCCAGGCGCGGTGGTTCATACCTGCAATCCCAGCACTTTGGGAGGCCGAGATGGGCAGATCACGAGGTCAGGAGATCGAGACCATCCTGGCTAAAACGGTGAAACCCCGTCTCTACTAAAATTATAAAAAAATTAGCTGGACCTAGTGGCAGGCACCTGTAGTCCCAGCTCCTCAGGAGGCTGAGGCAGGAGAATGGCATGAACCCGGGAGGCAGAGCTTGCAGTGAGCCGAGATCGCGCCACTGCACTCCAGCCTGGGCGACAGAGCGAGACTCCGTCTCAAAAA
>NW_012116599.1:7325797-7328250 GCF_000951035.1 Colobus angolensis palliatus | reverse complement strand
AAAAAAAAAAAAAAAAGAATTTTCTATATCTGCCTACTGTGCTCCCTCCCGCAACACAATCTGCCTTGTCCATCATCCTGGTATCCAAACAATATTGTTTCTCACAAGAATCAAGGCAGTCAAATGGTTCTCTTCTCTTACCACATACCTTGCCTAAACAACTGGCCTATAGAACACTCAGCTCCAGGGCCGAGTGGAAAAGCAACACTTGGCCGGGTGTGGTGGCTCATACCTGTAATCCCAGCACCTTGGGAGGCTGAAGCAGGTGGATCACTTGAGGTCAGGAGTTCGAGACCAGCCTGATCAACATTGCGAAATCCCATCTCTACAAAAACACAAAAATTAGCTGGGCACGGTGGTGCACATCTGTAATCCCAGCTACTCTGGAGGCTGAGGCAGGAGAATTGCATGAATCCAGGAGGTGGAGGTTGCAGTGAGCTGAGGCTGTGCCACTGCACTCCAGCCTGGGCGACAGAGCCGAGACTCCATCTCAAAAAAAAAAGAAAGAAAAGAAAAGCAACATTTGTTAGGTTGGGGTGTGTTGTTCTTGATGTGGTTTTTTGGTTCTGAACCAGCACCCGACCATCCTGGGTGCTGTCTCTCCTATGGTCAGAACACGTTGTTCTGGATGGCCAGGGTGGGGATGTGAGTGGCATCTCTTCACATTCCACCCAGTGATTTACTCAAAAAAGTTTGATCGTGATCTATTTGACTGCTTGTTTAGACGTCTGAGATCGCAAGAACAAAATTGTTCCACCATTAGACACACCCGTGTTCCCGTAACTGAAAACTACCCTTTGGCCATTTCAGGTTCCTTTTGTCCCTGAATAAACAGGCCAAAAAAAAAGGGGCAGGGAGAGGAGGAAGGATTTACCACATTGGCTGAGAAGAGTAGACTGATTATCAAGGGGAAATTGAGTTCCTGTTAAATCACACAGTTGATGGGAGAATATTCCTCAAACCCAATAATCTTGTCATGTCAGGTGGTAAAAGTCAATGGAAGACCATGGGAACCAACATGACAAGGACCTTCCTAGGGTTCATGCCGTTCACAAAGGAAGGTTTGGGTGACCCCCCTAAATAAAGACTCTAGCCTGCTCAAGGCAAAGAGAACACAGAATTGGCAGCGGAGTAAGAAATGGACACAATAAATACCAAATAAACCTCATGGTCAGTTGTGGAAATGAACACTGTTCATTGTTATAGCAAACTTACTTCTTCTTTCCACACTGTGTCATATTTTTCTCTCTCTCCCATTTTTCTACCATTGAGACAGCCAGGTGGGAGGGAGTCCAACCTCTCCAACCAGCCTGCATGCTGGTTCATGCCATTTGCAGCAGGGAGGAGCCTGGCCCCTCCTCTTCCTGTGTGGAACCTGGGATTGGAATGGCTGGGCAGGAAGTGCTCTAACAGGGACTCTGGCCTAGCTGAGAGTTTCTGTTTCCATATTTTCTAACTTTTTTACCCACTAAAACCCTGGGTTTTTGGTTTTTGTTTTTGTTTTTTGTTTTTTGAGATGGAGTCTCACTCTGTTGCCCAGGCTGGAGTGTAATGGCTTGATCTTGGCTCACGGCAACCTCCGCCTCCCAGGTTCAAGCGATTATCAGCCTCCCAAGTAGCTGGGATTGCAGGCACCTGCCCTCATGCCCAGCTAATTTTTGTATTTTTAGTAGAGATACAGATAGTCTGTTGGCCAGGCTGGTCTTGAACTCCTGTCCTCAAGTGATCCACCCGCCTCAGCCTCCCAAAGTAATGAGATTACAGGCATGAGCCACCACGCCCGGCCATAAAACTCTTGTCTTACTCACCATTCAAATTGTCTGCGGGCCTACATTTTCATGGCCGTGGGAGGAAGAACCCCATCTTTAGCTGAACTAAGGAAAAGTCCTGCAACACAATTTTACATAAGGCTCTTTGGTGGGTGTTAACTTCATAATTTTGTCCATGGGTTATAGTAAAACCATACAGGACTGTGGTTAAACAAAAGAAAGAAGGACTAACCCCCAGAGATGAACCCTGCAACTGATGACATTTGCGGTCCTGCTTTGGGAAAAAAGTATTCTAATTTGCATGAGGAATGGTTTTATTGCCATCATGAGAGCATTTTTTGTTGCTGTTGTGGTTTGAAAGTTTAAGTGTGGGAAGATGGGGACACATGAGTGTCAAGTGGTCAAAGGTTTGGTCTATGGCAAGAATTGGACTTTGGCTTCATCAGCTCCATCCCAACCCCCTTGGACTCGGCTCCACTGCAAGCTGGAGGCTGAGAAACCAAAGACTACATTTCTGAGGCATCCTTCCAGCTCAACTTTTTTATGTGACCTTACCACCCAAGCCCTCTCTGAGCTGTGAGAAAGGATGGGAGCAGGGTGTTTAAACCCAAATCTGGGCCATGTTCTTAGCTGTGATGAAAAGTTCAAGAGTGTTAGGAGGCCGGGAGTGGTGGCTCACGCCTG
>NW_012116599.1:7303876-7325697 GCF_000951035.1 Colobus angolensis palliatus | reverse complement strand
AAAAAAAAAAAAAAAAAAAAAGGGAGGGGTTAGGGTCAGAAAGGTGGGAGTTCGATCCCTACTCTGCTACCTAATCCCTATGAGAATGTGGGCAATTTACTGACCTTCTCAGAGCCAAGCCTCGGTACCTCATGTGTCAAATGTTTATCTGTACCTAGTAGAATTCTCCCAAGAAATAAGTATAACCACCTTGTAAAGTACCTGGCACAAATCATGAAATGTCATTTCCCTATCCCTTAACAATTGATGATCTCTTTGGCAGTCAGACAACTGGCCATATCTTTTTCAGCGATACAATGAGCAAAAAGTGTGCAACATTACAGGAATGATAAGAAAAAAATTTCTATTATCTTGCAGGGCATAAAGCCAGGGAAAATCTTACCCTAACTGGGGTCTGATTTATTTTTGGAGGTAGAAAGTTATCTGGGCAAAAGCCTCCTTTAGAATACAGGGCCAATATCATATTAAAACTTCTGGACTATATCACTGTTTAAACATATGGTTAAATGTACCTACACATAGTTTACAGGTAACAGAACCGTGCTCTTATGCAGCCTTCTGCTTCTACTACTATCTTGATTTATTTCTCTCTTGAAACGGAAAGTGCTATTGCCTACAGGGATTTTATTTTTATTTTTATTTTTTTAGTGTTCTTCAAGTTCATGTTAATGTTCCTAAAATATGTTGTTACATGCTCTCTACTTTCACGGTAAAGCAGAACTATATTGAAATGTTTATTATCAAAATTCACGCATGATTTAACCTATAGATATGAAAAGAATAAAACTTCAAATCGTTTCTTCACAGTGGAAACCCCCACTTTTTAAACAATGAAGTGTCAGGGTTGGCTGGAGGCTACTGTTCTAGAAATGTTTGGCACCTGATAAGCCTAGGCAGAACAAGAAAGCTATTCATTATCCAGTAACAAAATATACAGTGTTAGGTATCATTTCTGGTGTAAACTTCTCAGTACTTCCCATGACTAAGGTGGAGGAACGAAGTTCCCCTTTCAGAGAACAGGTTTGGAGGAGCGAAGGGATTATTTCCTCTCTTATTGAAATATGTCATGGGTTTGACGAAAGCTATGTGTGATGCTTAAATATTTGAAGACTATACTAATTTGATTTTTCTATTGTAACCAGGAATATAGAAACAATGAGCAGATATTTAGATATATAGGAGAGAGTACACTCACATATTAATGGTACTAGGAATGGAGTAAGTGAAAGACTAGGAAATACAAGAAAAAACAACTAAGAGACAGATGGCTACAGAAGAGGAAAAGAAGATATTAAATGTAAAGAAAGAGGGACACAAAAATAAAAGAGAGAGAGAGAGAACTCTAAAATATAAATAGAAGGCTGGGCACAGTGGCTCATGCCTGTAATTCCAGCACTTTAGGAGGCCGAGGAGGGAGGATTGCTTGAACCCAGGTGCTTAAGACCAGCCTGGGGAACATGGAAAAAACACATGTCTACAAAAAATACAAAAATTAACTGAGCGTGGTGTGCACGTCTGTGGTCCCAGCTACTTGGGAGGCTGAGGTGGAAGGATCGTTTGAGCCCAGGAGGCAGGGTTTCAGTGGCCAAGATGGTGCCATTGCACTCCAGCCTGGGTGACAGAGCCAGATCCTGTCTCAAAAAATAAAATAAAATGTAAATAGGAAACACAGTGCTAAAGAATCTGAACTCAACACCTAGGTCTTGGAATAAGTATAGGAATGGAGTTGTTTATTTCTCTGTCTCCTTTACTTGCCAAGTCAACAAATTCACCACTGCATCACTCAAGTTCAGCACAACGCCAATAAACTCTTGTTCCGTAACTGAGTGAGGTTGAGGAATCATCACAGAACTACTGAATGTTAGTTACAAAGACCTTGAAAGATGCACTCTCTTTGAAGCTATTGTTCACCGTATCTTGGTTCTTTCTGGTAACAAACAATACTCTTCTCAAGACAGCTGGAGAGAGATAGCTTTCTTCTAGTAGGATAAAACCTCTTGCCTCTGCCTACCAGTTTAGCCCTTGGAACTGTATCTAGCATATCTAACTTCTTTTCTATAGGACAGCCCAGCGGAAGCCAGCTTTACATGGCCTTCAAGATCACCTCGAAACCCCACTGGTTACTCACACCACAGTTTCCAGTGCTCTCATCTTTATGACTCCATCCTCTAAGAGCATTTTCCTGATCTTCTTTTCTCCTTTCAAAGCATGGCTGCTTCTCTTGGTGTGGTTGGAACAATACAAAGGAAAGGGGCCATGACTGCCTTCATTCTAGAGACTGCAGGTATAATACTATACCTTCAATTCAAATTACTTTTCTTTGAGCGGTCACATGGTAATAAGAAGAGCTCACCACTGAAGGGCACTTTACAGTTTACATGCCTCATGCCTCACACTGAAAAACAGTCTTCATCCTCTCCTCTAGGTACAAAGCTCTGGGAAATGTTTGAAATAGGACAAGGAAGTTTGTCTTTCATCAAACAAACTTCATGCACCAACTCTCCTTCCCACCCAGGGATGTTCCCAAGTGGCTTTCCTTCAGCTTCTGCACTTAGCAAAGCTGACTCACCCTTACTTGCCAACCTACTGGCTTGCCAGCATGCTGGGAGCTTCTCCATTAACTTCCCTTCTCAACAATCCCCTCCAAATCCTTTCCCAGCCAACCTCTTCTTCCTCCTGCCCATGATTCTGGTTAAGGGAACAAGTGCTGAGCCAGGTTACATCATTACTCAGGGGCATGAATCCAGACAATTGATTTGACCTTCATTTCCTCTCCTGTAAAATGAGGATAATAAAAATGCTGACCTTCTTGAGTCCCTGAGAGATATAGCAATAAGTGGAAACCTCTCAAATGGGGCCGGGGACCCAGAAAGTCCTCAGGAAGCATTAGTTAGTATCACAGTGCTTGTCCTGGGTCTGCCTCCTGAGGAAGCCCTGTGATTTATTCAGTCACACTAAAGACTGGCTTCAAACTGTCATGTGCAGGGTTCCTTACATTGAGCTCCTGAAACTGTATGCACAATTATGTGAATCCAAACGTATTTCCCCTGGAATTCTTTACCCCAGGAGCAAAGTAGAGTCATGTGGGGAGCTTTTAGAAACTACTGATGTCGGCCGGGCGCGGTGGCTCAAGCCTGTAATCCCAGCACTTTGGGAGGCCGAGATGGGCGGATCACAAGGTCAGGAGATCGAGACGATCCTGGTTAACACGGTGAAACCCTGTCTCTACTAAAAAATACAAAAAACTAGCTGGGCGAGGTGGTGGGCGCCTGTAGTCCCAGCTACACGGGAGGCTGAGGCAGGAGAATGGCGTAAACCCAGAAGGCGGAGCTTGCAGTGAGCTGAGATCCGGCCACTGCACTCCAGCCCGGGCGACAGAGCAAGACTCCGTCTCAAAAAAAAAAAGAAAAAAAAGAAAAAAAAAAAGAAACTACTGATGTCCAGCCCCATCATCCCCAACCAGATATTCTGATGCAAAGCATTCCTAAGTAAAGCCCAGGCACTTCTCGCAGTAAACGTAACAGGCAGCCAGGGGTGAGAACCACTGATGCATGGCAAGATTCTTAACAAAGGTGAGCATCAGGTCACTTCTGTGGTCTAAGAAAAATAAACTACCCACGCCAAACCTCCCAGGAACTCAGACCCTATAGGTCTGAGTTAGGATCAAGTAACTGTTTTAAAAGCAATACAGGTGATTTGGATAGAGGCAGGAGGCGGATAAATTCTAGGCAGACAGGGGCAGGACCCCACTGAAACTCCACCTTCGAGTCGAAAAGCCTGAAACCCATGGCCCAAAGTGAGAACTTCTATCCCTTTTTGCCTGCTCTCTCCCAGTTGGTTCTTTCTGAATAATGTCTTTTTACCAATCAAACATTGCCCTTTCCAAAACTGCCTAGAGCCTGTCCCACCCCCGATCCTGTGCCTATAAAGACCCCAGACTCGGTTGGTAGAAAGAGAGAAGTGACTTGACTGGAGAGAGGTTACTTGGCTTCAAAGGGACAGCTGGACTTCAGAGGAGAGATGGCTTAACTTTGGACTTCAGGAGATTATTGGTCTGTCCTGCCCCATCTCCAGCTTCCCTCTCTGCTGAGACCCATTTTCATCACTAAATAAAATTCTCCACTTTCACCATCCTTCAGGTGTCCATGCAACCTCATTCTCCTTGGATGCCAGAGAAGAGCTTGGGACCCACCTAGTGCAGGAAACCAAAAAAGGCCATCACAGTGGCCCTTTGCTGTCACTGATGGAGCAATGAGAGCATTGTAACATGCCCTCTGGGGCTTTAGGGTTGCAGGAACACCCACCTGGGTACCACTGCAGGGCCCACATGAAGTCTTCTCCTTCCAGCGCCCAAAGTGACCAGCCAGATCCCACACTCATCGCTCATGTGCTTCCTCCCACGAGAGGTTGAGCACGACAGGCCAAATAAATGGGTCACCCCTGTTGCAAGTCTGAAGGGGTTGAGAAAAACCCTGCTTCAATTCTGATGTGCTCCAGAGAACCACTGGCTGGCAAGTTTTCATCACATTTTCCAAACATTAAAAAAAAAAAAGTGGCTCCCTAACAGAAGTCAATGGTGTGGTATCTACCTAGGGTGAGGTTTCTTCTGCCAGACTTCTCTTTTCTGGCCTCAAATGTTCAGCCCTAAGCTCCCTGGGGCCAGCCCTGGCTGTTCTCCCTGCTAATCAGGCAGATGACCAACCAGAGCAGCTTTCATCTTTACTGAGAATGAGGAAAAGCAGGAGAAATGGCTGAAACCATGGGGTTCCTTCTTCATCATTAGTCACAATATTTTAGATTGAATGAAATAGCTTTAAGAAAGTTGTTTCTATTTCTGTCAACATATGCATGTGGGAACAGATTTTTAACAATAACTGATAAAAATGAAATCCAGGAAGAAGTAGGATATTGTCACTTCATTTCACACTGCACCAAATATATATGTGCAAATTGACAAGCTTGTATAAAGAAACAAAAAATAAGCCCAAGTAAGGTAAAATATCTGAACTCCTTAATATAGTCTCTTTAAAAATTTATATATCAACATAAGTTTACCTCCTGGGCTTTCTTAAGATAAGCTTTTCATTATAGCAAAATTGTTCTTCCCATATTTATGGTGTTAAAATGTCCTTTCTTTAGTGAAATGGTGGCACATTTGCTTTTTCATTGGTTTGTAATGACTTTGCTCTGATAAATAACTGGAAACTGTATGTTAGTAAACACCCCTCTGCTGTGCATCCCCCACAACTTTTTAAAAACCAATCTGTGAAATCCCAGAGTCTTGCAAACAGGTGGTCTCTGCATATCATTTTTCAAAATACTTAACCAATGTACAAACACCTGAACCCCACGCAGACCTACAAAATGATTATCTCCCAAATACTGGCTTTTAAACAAGTGCCCCAGACCCATGCTGAAATTTGACACCCAAACTGGAGGTATTGCATTTTTTTTGTTGCCTGTTTGTTTGAAATGGTGTCCCACTCTGTCACCAGGCTGGAGTGCACTGGCACAATCTTGGATCACTGCAACCTCCGCCTCCCGGGTTCAAGCGATTCTCCTGCCTCAGTCTCTCAAGTAGCTGGGACTACAGGTGCATACCACCACGCCCAGGTAATTTTTGTATTTTTAGTAGAGAAGAGGTTTCACCATGATGGCCAGGTTGGTCTTGATCTCTTGACCTTGTGTTCCTCTCGCCACAGCCTCCCAAAGTGCTGGGATTACAGGTGTGAGCCACTGCACCTGGCCAGTATTGCATTTTTAAAAGGAAAGTTTCTTTACTCAAATGGATCTATAACTAGTGACACAACATGATGAAAGGAAGGATGAAGGATAAAATGTGTCAAGTATTTTGGGAAAGTGGATATGAGTGAACTTGAAAAGTACTCTTTTACATGAAATATGAAAACAAAGCATGGAAGAGGATGTTGGATGAATGGATGGATGGATGGATGGATGGATGATGAGGGTTGGGTAATTGATAGAGAAAAGAAAAGCAATGGAAACAGGAATAGAAAGAATTGGGAAGAGGGATAGAATTAGATGAAGAGGAAGAGAAATATAAGAAAGTGTGTAGATAGCGTCAAGGAAAGAATGCTGAGAATTACTCTACAAATGAAAATACTGATTATGTCCTCAGTTTTCTTTTCTGAAAATGAACAATAAGGTTCTGCTTTCCAAGTGTAGCATTGTCTCTATCTATGGGGTAGACAAAGAAACAGAAAAAGGAAAAAATGTGTTAGATTATGTGTTAGTTTCCTATTGTCACTGTACCACACTATCACATTTTAGTGGCTTAAAAAACAAATGTATTCTTTTATAGTTTTGGAAGTCAGAAGTCCTAACATCTAGGCAGCCTTCCTGTGCACTTCTCTTGCAGCTCTGAGATCCAGCAACATCTTTGGGTTCTACTTTGTCATGACTGCCAAGATTGCCCTGGGGATAGAGTTGCCAGATTTAGCAAATCGAATACAGGACACCCCAGCAGCTTTGAATTTCAGCTAGACAGCACATGGGTTTTTTTGTTTGTTTGTTTGTTTTTAAGTGGGCTCCAAATATTGCCTGGGACATAATAGCACTAAAAAAAATATGTTGTTTATCTGAAATTTGAAGTTAATGAGGCATCCTCTATTTTATTTTATCTGGCATGTTTCCTTAGGGATTATACCTATTCCAACCAGCCAGATGGGGAAAAGATCATGAGTAATCATGCTCTAGGGAATATTTATGGTCCTGGCCAGGATGCATTTACTCATCAAGAATCAATTCGCTTCCCGCTCTATCCCTCCACCAGCCACGTGTTTCTTCTAATCTGCTTTAATCATATTGCCCCTCTCTTTATCAGCCTCCCAAACTCCTCAATGTGTCCTGGAAGTCCCCGCCCCTAACCTAACTGGGCAGCCTCATTTATTCCTCATTCCTCTCTTCCCCAACTCCTCACATCTTTCTTCCATGCCTCATAGAAATTGCTGAGGAAAAGAGGCAAACTCTAAAATATCTGAAGAGATTTACTCTGAGCCAAATATGAGGGACCAATGGTCTGTGACATGGCCCTCAGGAGATCTTGAGAACTTGTGCCCAAGGTGGTCGAGGCACAGCCTGGTTTTATAGATTCAAGAGATACAGGAGACATTAATCCAATACATGTAAGATGTACATTGATTCAGCCTGGAAAGCTGGGATAACTCGAAGCAGTGGGGCTTCGAGGTTATAGGTAGATTTAAAATTTTTCTGATTGACAATTGGTTGAAAGAGTTACTATCTAAAGACCTGGAATCAAGAGAAACGAGTGTCTGGTTTAGGACAATAAGGGGTTGTGAAGATCAAAGTTTTATCATACAGGTGAAACCTCCAAGTAGCAGTCTTCCAAGAGAATAGACTGCAAGTGTTTCTTACCAGACTTTAAGGTCTGTGTCGATGTTAATGCTGATTGGCTCCCCAAAGGGAGGAGGGTATAATGAGGCATGTCCAATCCTCCCTTCCCATCATGGGCTGAACCAACTTTGGAATGCCCTTGTCTGAGAAGAGGCGTCCATTCAGATGGTGGGTGGGGCCTTGCAATTTTATTTTTGGTTTACAAACTCTTTGAGCCAAAATGGAGTTCATCTGTGCCTCAATAATTGCTCAGAGAGGGAGGAAAGTCATGACTGAAATGGGCTGATTGTCACTTAAATAAACACCCAGGGCCCCATCAGGAGGAGGTCCGAAGCAAGTCTTCCAACTTCCCTGTGAAATCTCTGATTCCTTTTCCTCTGTCTATGGATTCTGAGTCCAGGGTCTTTAACTGGCTTGAGTAATTTTTGTTAGCATCTCCAAAAAGGTAAAAGAGAAACTGAATATAGAAAATAGTGCAAAAATAGAAATTCATTTAAGGTAGGGTGGTTTTTAGGCTTCCGTTCAAGAAAAATAGTCTGACCCAGTTTTCAACTAGGTCAAGATGTGGTAAACTGAGTTAAATCGTGAAAGACTCACATTACCCTAGAGCAGAGGAAGATTTTTATGAAGTCACTTCCTTGCTGCTTCATTTGCTGGAGCGAAACTTGCCATTCCAGCCTAGTGAGTATGGTACCTTGAGGGGGCGAGGGAAAATGAACTCATAACTTTAGCAACCCTCTTCTTGCATTTTCCCATCCTCCTCCCACCTTTTACCAGGCTCACCGTTCCCTTCTGCAATAGTTGGTTTTTCCCTGTTTTAACGAGTTGGAATGACCCAAAAGGGGTGGCTTTGTGGTGTTTTTCATCTCTTCTTTCCACCTTTTCTTTTACTCTTAGCAGAGTAAGAGGGAGAGAGACTTGCAAGTTAGAAAACCTAACCGTGTTTATCTTTTTTCTTCTTCCTTATTTTCTCTGGCATCATAATTCTTACATAGTTTTTGGTTCTTTCGCTTGAGTATTTACCTTAGCCTCTTTAAATGATCAAACTATTAAGATTCCTCTTACGCCATTCTTGTTTCTCTTAACAAAGGTTTTTCCCATCACTTGGTTCTGTTGATCTTTGCAATTTGAGCCCTTTTGATTTCCTGCAAATGTTTGCTCTTTTAAGAAAGAGAAATAAAAATAAGCCACATTTTATTTTTGCCCCATGAACTTCTAATTTTCATGTTTCTATTAAACATTTCTGATCATTTCTCTTTTTTTCTGCTAAAACTTTTTTACTTTTCTCTCATTTATCTCTCCCCTTTTTCATCTAAGAGAGATCTTAAGAACGCAGCTTCCAATGTCTTCTTTATTTCTTCCCTTTTGCACTGCAATGCTTCCCTATACTTTTATCTTCTTATGTCTTTAATCTCTTTTCTCTATTTCCCTCCTGACTCATTCCCTTCTTTCTCTTCCCCTTTGTATCTGTGCCTGAATTTTCTCAAGTTTTCCTTAGTTTTCTCTTCTTTTCTTCACATCTTCCTTGGTTTTTCCATTGGTTTCTATTTTCTTGTTTTAAGGGAGAAGGAGGGATATGTTAGATATTCCCTTTTACTTCATAACAAAAATGTTTCTGCTTCCAAAAAGTCTCTAGTAAATCTAAACATGAACAGGACGTATTCTGGCCTCTGACCTGCCTTGGGGGCCCCATTTCTTAAACCCTCATACTCACCTAGAGTGCCAGACTAGAGGGAAGAATTGCAGAGCCAAACGGGTGAAATAGGCAAAGAAGACTTTAGCGTGAGTCTTGTCTCTGCCTACAAAGCTCTTTCCTTCTCTGCTAATTTCCTTCTTTCCCTCCAAGACTGATCCACGGAGTGAGGACTTATTCTCACCTTCCTAGCCCTGCTGGCCAAATCTCATTTAACCTCATTATCACTCTAAATTCAAGGTGGGATTGTAAATTTGATCTTTTAAAAAATTTTTCAGTAACAGCAACATATGGAAGAATGCATGAAATAAATATACAGTATACTAAATCATTACGTTTTGAAAATCTGTGAACCTGCATGCAAATCAGCACTCCCTGAAACCTCATGTGTTTTGTTTCAGCCATACCCTGCTCACATGCTCCTGGAAATAACTACGGTCCTTGCCCTTCTGATAATCACTTCTTCACTTCTCTTTATTGTTTCACTACCTTTGTATGCACGCTTAAAAGTAAAGTTTAATTTTTTCTGGTGTTGAATTTTAAAGAAATAGCGTCATCTTGTGAGTGTTCTCTCTTGTCGTCTTCCTTTCACTAGATACCATGTTTAAGATTCCAGGATGTTATTGCATTCAGCTGCAGTTTATTTTCTCTTCTGTCTAGATTTCCATTGCTTGTGATGTCCCACAATTTATTTATTCATTCTAAAGTTGATGGCCCAGTTTGGAGCTACAATAAACAATGCTTCTGACACCATTCTTTTACAAGAATCCTGGCACATGTATACATGCATTACTCGCGGGCATGTATGAGAAAGAACTGCTGACTCAAAGAGTATACATGTGTTCAGCTTTAGTGGAAAATGCCACACTGGGCCAGGCACAGTGGCTCACACCTGTAATCCCAGCACTTTGGGAAGCCAAAATGAGAGGATTGCTTCAGCCCAGGAGTTTGAGACCAGCCTGGCTAACATAGTGAGATCCTGTCTCTAAAAATAATAAAAATAAAAAAATTAGCCAGGCGTGGTGGCATGTGCCTATAGTCCCAGCTACTTGGGAGGCTGAGGTAGAAGGATCACTTGAGCCCAGGAGTTTGAGGCTTTAGTGAGCTATGATCACACTGCTGGACTCCAGCTTGGGAACAAAGTGACACTGTGTCTTGAAAAAACATTTTTAAGACAAACTATTTTCCAGTGGGGTTACCACAGTTTTCTTTCTCAGCAGCAGTGTATGGGAATTCCTTTTGCTCCATAGCCTTGCCAAAACCCTTGCTCAATGGATGGGCAGAGACGGTATTCTCCATCTCTATACGCCCGGACCTACCAGATTGACTGGCATGTAGAAGATGCTCTCATTCGTTATTTTATAAAATTCCCTTATGTTTATGAATCATTATAGACTTAGTCCAAGTCCAAAATTTTCCAAGGATCCATCTTAGGGGGATTTATGGTCAGGAGAATGTGAACAACATCAACTCTGGAAATTTTTTTTGAGATGGAGTTTCACTCTTGTCGCCCAAGCTGGAGTGCAGTGGCATGATCTCGGCTCACTGCAACCTCTGCCTCCAGGTTCAAGCAATTCTCCTGCCTCAGTCTCCTGAGTACCTAGAATTCCACGCACTTGCCACCATGCCCAGCTACTTTTTTGTATTTTTACTAGAAACGAGATTTCACCATATTGGCCAAGCTGGTCTCGAACTCCTGACCTCAGGTGATCTACCCACTTCGGCCTCCCAAAGTGCTGTGATTACAGGTGTCAGTCACTATGCCTGGCCTATATTGCTATGTTTCTCATGGAACATATCCTTAAACCCTCACCTCTAATAAGTAAATAGATGCCTAGTAAATGTTGTAAAATTACAAGTCATTATGTGTGGATTTTTGTTAAAAGATGTCAGAGAAGACGCATTTGGCCACACCTAGCACTGTGTCTTCATACTTTTCCGGAGATCATTTACTAGGAATGACATGAAGTGAACTTCATGCACAGAAAGCTGAAACTTGTAAACACAGGTTCCAGGATTTTTTCTTAAATGTCAGTGAAGTTTTGCTAATAAAAATTTCCCCACCTAGAAGTGAATGTTTCCCTTAATTCAGATGTTAATTGAGTGTACCAGGTAATGCTCTACTTTTTTCTTAATGCCATTTGGTTAGGGTCTCTGTGATAAGGTGGCTTAAAATTCTCATCTTTAAATCTCTTCGACCTTTAAAACTTTTTCCTTAAAACGATGTACATTTGAAAATGTTCTTCAAATGGAACACAAGTCTATGAGAGAAATTATTTCCCTTTATAAAGAACTTTTAACAAGTGGATAAGAAAAGAGAATATTAGTCATTAGAAAATTTGTGTAAATTGTTGTTACACTTCAAAAAATAATGTTTGAGACACAGAAAGGAAAGAAGCCCCCGGGGCTTCATCTTATCCAATTATTAGTCCCTACGAACTTCATCAAGTCATTTCCTAAATGATGGATAAATCCTTATTAGAGAGTTACAGTCATCAATCAATAGAACAAAAAAATGATTAAAACTTTATTCAAAATGATTGCATTTTAGGGCCAGGCACAGTGGCTCACCCCTGTAATCTCAGCACTTTGGGAGGCTGAGGCAGGTAGATCTCTTGAGGTCAGGTGTTCAAGACCAGCCCGGCCAACATGGTAAAACCTTGTCTCTACTAAAAATACAAAAACAATTTGCTGGGCATGGGCATGGTGTCTCGCACCTGTAGTCCCAGCTACTCAGGAGGCTGAGGCAGGAGAATTGCTTGAACCTGGGAGGCAGAGGTTGCAGTGAGTTGAGATCATGCTACTGCACTCCAGCCTGGGTGACAGAGCGAGACTCCATCTCAAAAAAAAAAAAAAAAATCTCATTTGATTTGGCAAAGTGACTCACACCTGTAATCCTAGCATTTTGGGAGGCTGTGGTAAGAGGATTGCTTGAGGTCAGGAGTTCAAGAGAAGCCTGGACAACATAGAGAGATACTGTATCTACAAAAAATAGAAAAGTTAACCCCAGGGGTGGTGGTGTATGGCTTTGTTCCCAGCTATTCAGGAGGCTGAGGTAGGAGGATTACTTGAGCCCAGGTGGTCAAGGCTGCAGTGAGCCGTGATCACACCACCACACACCACCAGCCTGGGTGACAGCGCAAGACCCTGATTCAAAAAAAAAAAAAAAAAAATCACGTTTGCCCCCCGGTCAGCCATATTGTTTCTTTGAAGTCAGAAGTAAAGGACTTTTTGCAAAAACAGGTTGTCACCAGCAAAGGGGGAAAACACATCATCAAATGACAGGGACTTTGCTGAGTAGAAAGAGCAATGAGCTGGGGCTAAGAGGTTTCCCATGCTGTGGCCTTCTTGGTGTATACTTGAAAAGCTCCCTGAGCATCAATTTCTTCACTTGTAAAATTAGCTAAATTAGATAATATCCAAAATCACGTGCAGGCTTTAGTTTATGTGATTGAGTGATTGATACTAAGGCCCAGAAATAATGAGAAAGTAAAACTTTTATTTTAATCAGAGAAAGATCACAATGTAACCACTTTGTGGGTTCTTCTTGCCCAGATAGAATCAATTTATCAAGACAAGAGAATTGCAGTAGAGAGTTTCATACACACAGAGCCGGCTAAACAGGATACCAGAGTTTTATTATTACTAAGTTCAGCCTCCTGAAAATTCAGAGGCCAGGTTTTTTTAAATTTTTTATTGTTTTTTGTTTTGTTTTGTTTTGTTTTCCAGACAGGGTCTTGCTCTGTCCCCCAGACTGGAGTCCAGTGGCATGATCACAGCTCACTGCAACTGCAACCTCTTGGGCTCAAGCAATCCTCCCACTCCAGCCTCCCAACTAGCTGGGACTACAGATGCATGCCACCACGCCTGGCTAATTTTTGTATTTTTTGCAGAGATAGGGTTTCACCATGTTTCCCAGGCTTGTCTCAAACTCCTGAGCTCAAGTGATCCACCCCTCTTTGGCCTCCCAAAGTGTTAGGATGGCAGGCATGCTCCACCACACATGGAATAGAGGCTAGGAAGTTTTTAAAGATAGTTTGGCAAACAGAGGCTAAGGAATGGGGAATGCTGATTGGTTGGGCCAGGGATGAAATCATAGAAAGCCATCCTCTTGCTTTGAGTCAGTTCCTGGGTTGGAGGCACAAGACCAGATGAGCCAGTTTACCATTCTGGGTAGCAGCAGCTGGTTCATCAGAATGCAGTCATAAAAATACTTTGAACACCAATCGTCTTAGGTCTTACAATAGTAATGTTATCTATAGGAGCAATTGATGAGGTTAGGAATCTCGTGGCCTCTGGCTGCATGACTCCTGGGCCATAATTTCTAAACTTGTGGCTAATTTATTAGTTTTACAAAGGCAGTCTTTTCCCCAAGCAAGAAAGGGCTTTGTTTTGGGGAAGGACTATTACCATCTTTGTTTTAAAGTTAAACTATAAACTAAATTCCTCCTATAGTTAGCTCAGCCTATACCCAGGAATGAACAAGGGCAGCTTTGAGGTTAAAGGTGAGATAGGGTCAGTTAGGTCAGACCTCTTTCACTGTCATAATTGTCCTATGTCATATTTTTCTCATTGTCATCATTTTTACAAACATGGTTTCAATAATGTTTTACATACTCTAGAAATTAAACAAAAAATCCACTACACGTTTACCAAAATGGCTTTAAAACATTTAAAAACAACAGTACTAAATGTTGGCAAGTACGTGGAGTAACTGGAACACCTATGTATGGTTGGTGGGAATTTGAAACGTTATAACCATTTAGGAAAAAGATCCATCAGTTTCTTATAAAACTAAACATATATTTACCCCCAACCCAGCAATTCCACCTCTAATGTACCCAAGAGAAATAAAAATATATGTCTACAAAAATATTTGTACAAGCGTGTTCATAACAGTGTGAAACAAAAATGAAATTCTAAGCCTCCCATCTGACTAAATGGACCCTCTCTCCTGATTGGCCAAGGGGATCCTAAAGAAAACCTAAACACTATTTTAGGCTATGAGAGGAAGAGAGGTCAAACATGCCTCATTATACCCCATCTTGTTGAAGTTTAAGCAAAATTGACCACCATTAATATTAAAACAGAGATCCTAAGACTGACAAAACAAACTCTTTGTAACAATGAGATACTATACTCCAACCTATGCCTGATATAGCATCACATGAAGTATAGCAGGCCTTGAAGGAAATCAAAGTATTTCATCCCAAAATATATTTATTTGACATGTATTGAAATGGCCCTGCAAACCATCTTTTATGGGGAAAGTTTGTATTTTGTAGAGAATTCCCTTCCCTTTCCAGGTCTTTTCCTTATTCAGGAGAGTCTTAACTAAGAGACTGACATCTTTTAAGGTCTAATAAGAGACAGTTATCATCTATTCTCTCTGAAGCCTGCTACCTGGAGGCTTCATCTACATAACAAGAACCTTGGCTTCCCCCTTATCTTAACTCAATCATGTCTTTCTGCTAACTTCAACTCTTTAGGCAAAGCTTAACCTTTTCAACCAATTGTCACTCAGAAAATCATTGACTCCACCTATGACCCATGGCTACCCTCTTCAAGATATCCCACCTTTCTGGGCCAAATCAATGTATATCTTACATGTATTGATTTACATCTTTGCCTGTAACTTCTGTCTCCCTAAAAGGTATAAAACCAAGTGGTAACCCAACACCTTGAGCTCATGTTCTCAGGACCTCCTGAGGCTGTGTTCTGAGCCATGGTCTTATATATTTGGCTCAGAATAGACTTCTTCAAATATTTTACAAAGTTCAGCTTTTTATTGGTCAACAACAGCTTTATTCATAATAATCCAAAACTGAAAATAGCGTGGCTGTCCATCAACAGGTGAATGAAAGAACAAACTGTGGTATATCTATACAATGAACCACTACTCAACAATAAAATAGGAAATACACTATTCATTTAGTAGCATTGCTAAAAAAAGAAATAAACAAAATTGGCTATTAATACATGTTACAACATAGATGAATCTAAAAATCACACCAAGTGAAAGAAATCACATACTGTATGTTTTAGTTGGTTCTTGCATTGATATAAAGAAATACTTGAGATTGAGTAATTTATAAATAAAAGAGGCTTACGTGGCTTGTAGTTCCACAGGCTATATAGGAACCATGATGTTGACATCTGCTCAGCTTCTGAGGAGGCTTCAGGAAGCTTACAGTCATGGCAGAAGGCGAAGAGGGGAAAGACGTGTCTTACATGGCAGGAGCAGGAACAAGCGAGCAAGGCAGGAGGTGCTGCACATGTTTTAACAACCAGATCTCAGGAGAATTCACTCACTATTATGAGAACAACACCTAGAAGATGGTGCTAAACCACTCATGAGAAATCCACCCCCATAATTCAACCACCTCCCACCAGGCCTCACCTCCAACATTGGGGATTACAATTTGACATGAGATTTGGTGGGGACACAGATCCAAACCATATCACTGTGTGATTCCATTTGTATCAAGTTTTAGAACTAATCTACAGTGGAAAAATTAATAACAATGTTTGCCTTTGGGATAGCTGTTAACTATTGATGAAAAAAGGTGTGAGAGAACTTTCTAGGGTGACGATAACACCATATATTTTTGGGGTTTGGATTTTCACTTTGACAAGTGTAGGCATTTGTCAAAATTGATGGAATGGTACACTTAAGATTTGTGCATTGCATTTTAGGTTAATTACCTTAAGCATGATAAACAAATATTGAACCATAATTAATGATAAGTAGTTTGAAATAGAGAAAGGTAGAGAACACTATGTCTGCAACTTATTTTGAACTTTTTCAAAAACTATGTTGGGTTGATGATGGATAGAATTAGGAGATGAAGCAAATTGGGATTACATATATTAATCACAGTGTCCAGTTGGTGGGGGGATGTGTTCACTGTACAACTGTTTCAATATTTCTATATGTTTTACATTTTAAAATTTGTACAATAAAATGTTAGGAAAACAAATCAAAAATTAAAGTGAAAAGGAAAGAACAGAACCTGATTATTTGTCAAGATGATACTATACCATAGAGAAAAAAAGTTATTTAAAGTCATTTTCTTAACACAATGCTTTGTAATAACTTAGTGGGACAGGGTGGAAGATGGCCAAATAGGAACAGCTCTGGTCTGCAGCTCCCAGTGAGATCAACACAGAAGGTGGGTGATTTCTGCATTTCCAACTCAGGCACCCAGTTAATCTCATTGGGACTTACTAGACAGTGGGTATAGCCCACAGAGGGCAAGCCAAAGCAGGGTGGGGCATTGCCTCACCCAGGAAGTGCAAGGGGTCAGGGAACTCCCTCTCCTTGCCAAAGGAGGCCCTGAGGGACTGTGCCGTGAGAAATGGTACATTCCGCCCCGATACTAAGCTTTTCCCATAGTCTTCACAACCTGCGGACCAGGATATTTCCTTGTATGCCTACACCACCAGGGCCCTGGGTTTCAATTGCATAATTGGGTGGTCCTTTGGGCAGACACCAAGCTAGCTGTAGGAGTTTGTTTTCATATCCCATTTGTGCCTGGAATGCCAGCGAGACAGAATCATTTACTCCCCTGGAGAGGGAGCTGAAGCCAGGGAACCCAGTGGTCTTGCTCAGTGGATCCCAGCACCACAGAGCCCAGCAAGCTAAGATCCACTGGCTTGAAACTCTTGCTGCCAGCACAGCAGTCTGAGGTCAACCTGGGTCACTCGAGCTTGGTGGGAGGAGGGGCGTCCACCAGTACTGAGACTTGAGTAGGCAGTTTTCCCCTCACAGTGAAAACAAAGCCTCCGGGAAGTTCAGACCGTGCAGAGCCTACCACAGCTCCGCAAAGCCTCTGTAGCCAGACTGCCTCTCTAGGTTCCTCCTTTCTGGTAGGGCATCTCTGAAAGAAAGGCAGCAGCCCCAGTCAAGGGTTTATAGATAAAATTCCTGTCTCCCAGGGACAGAGAAGCTGTGGGCACAGCTTCAGCAGACTTAAACGTTCCTGCCTGCTGGCTCTGAAGAGAGCAGTGGATCTCCCAGCACAGTGCTTGAGCTCTGATAAGGGATAGACTGTCTCCTCAAGTGGGTCCCTGACCCCCGTGCCTCCTGACTGGGAGACAGCTCCCAGCAGAGGTCGACAGACAACTCATATAAGAGAGCTCCGGCTGGCATCTGATAGGTGCCATTCTGGGAAGAAGTTTCCAGAGGAAGGAACAGACAGCAATCTTTGCTGTTCTGCAGCCTCCGCTGGTGATACCTAGGCAAACAGGGTCTGGAGTGGACCTCCAGCAAACTCCAGCAGACCTGCAGCAGAGGGGCCTGACTGTTAGAAGGAAAACTAACAAACAGAAAGGAATAGCATCAACACCAACAAAACGGGCATCCACTCAAAATCCCCATCTAAAGGTCACCAAGATCAAAGACCAAAGGTAGATAAATCCACAAAGATGAGGAAAAACCAGTGCAAAAAGGCTGAAAATTCCAAAAACCTAGAATGCCTCTTCTTCTCCAAAGAATCACAACTCCTTGCCAGCAAGGGAACAAAATTGGACAGAGAATGAGACTGATGAATTGACAGAAGTAGGCTTCAGAAGGTGGGTAATAACAAACTCCTCTGAGCTAAAGGAGCATGTTCTATCACGATGCAAGGAAGCTAAGAACCTTGAAAAAAGGTAAGAGGAATTGCTAACTAGAATAACCAGTTTAGAGAAGTACATAAATGACCTGATGGAGCTGAAAAACACAGCACGAGAACTTCGTGAAGCATATACAAGTATCGAAAGCTGAATCAATCAAGCAAAATAAAGGATATCAGAGACTGAAGATCAACTTAATGAAATAAAGCATGAAGACAAGATTAGAGAAAAAAGAATGAAAAGGAACCAACAAAGCCTCCAAGAAATATGGGACTATGTGAAAAGACCAAACCTATGTTTGATTGGTATACCTGACAGAGACGGGGAGAATGGAACCCAGCTGGAAAATACTCTTCAGGATATTATCCATGAGAATTTCCTCAGCCTAGCAAAACAGGCCAACATTCAAATTCAGGAAATACAGAGAACACCACAGAGATACTCCTTGAGAAGAGCAACTCCAAGACACATAATTGTCAGATTCACCAAAGTTGAAATGAAGGAAAAAATATTAAGGGCACCCAGAGAGAAAGGTCAGGTTACCCACAAAAGTAAGCCCATCAGACTAACAGTGGATCTCTCTGGAGAAATCCTACAAGCCAGAAGAGAGTGGGGGCCAATATTCAACATTCTTAAAGAAAAGAATTTCCAACCCAGAATTTCATATCCAGCCAAACTAAGCTTCATAAGCAAAGGAGAAACAAAATCATTTACAGACAAGCAAATGCTGAGAGATTTTTGTCACCACCAGGCCTGCCTTACAAGAGCTCCTTAAAGAAGCACTAAACATAGAAAGGAAAAACCAGCACCAACCACTGCAAAAACATACCAAATTGTAAAGACCATCATGACTATGAAGAAACTGCATCAACTAACAGGCAAAATAATCAGCTAGAACCATAATGACAGGATCAAATTCCCACATAACAATATTAACCTTAAATGTAAACAGGCTAAATGCCCCAATTAAAAGACATGGACTGGCAAACTGGATAAAGAGTCAAGACCCATCAGTTTGCTGTATTCAGGAGACCAATCTCATGTGCAAAGACACACATAGGCTCAAAATAAGGGGATGGAGGAATATTTACCAAGCAAATGCAAAGCAAAAAAAAAGCAGGAGTTGCAATCCTAGTCTCTGATAAAACAGACTTTAAACCAACAAAGATCAAAACAGATAAAGAAGGGCATTACATAATGGTAAAGGGATCAATGAAACAAATAGAGCTAACTATCATAATATATATATGTACCCAATACAGGAGCACCCAGATTCATAAAGCAAGTTCTTAGAGGCCTACAAAGAGACTTAGACTCCCACACAATAAAAGTGGGAGACTTTAACACCCCACTGTCAATATTAGACAGATCAATGAGCCAGAAAACTAGCAAGGATATTCAGGACTTGAACTCAGCTCTGGACCAAGCAGACGTAACAGACATCTATAGAACTCTACACCCAAAATCAACAGAATATAAATTTTTCTTGGCAACACATTGCACTTATTCTAAAATTGCCCACCTAATGGGAAGTAAAACACTCCTCAGCAAATGCAAAAGAACGGAAATCACAACAAACAGTCTCTCGGACCACAGTGCAATCAAATTAGAACTCAGGATTAAGAAACTCAAAACCACACAGCAACATGGAAACTGAACAACCTGCTTCTGAATAACTACTGGATAAATAACGAAATTAAGGCAGAAATAAATAAGTTCTTTGAAACCAATTAGAACAAAGACACAATGTACGAGAATCTCTGGTACACAGCTAAAGCAGTGTTTAGAGGGAAATTTATAGCACTAAATGCCCACAGGATAAAGCGTGAAAGATCTAAAATCAACACCCTAACGTTACGATTAAAAGAACTAGAGAAGCAAGCTCAAACAAATTCAAAAGCTAGCAGAAGACAAGAAATAACTAAGATCAGAGCAGGACTGAAGGAAATAGAAACATGGAAAACCCTTTGAAAAAATCGATGAATTCAGGAGCTGATTTTTTGAAAGATTAACAAAATAGATAGACCACTACTAGCCAGACTAATAAAGAAGAAAAGAGAAGAGAATCAAATAGACACAACAAATAATGATAAAGGGGATATCACCACTGATCCCACACAAATACCAGCTACCATCAGATAATACTATAAACACTTCTACACAAATAAACTAGAAAATCTAGAAGAAATGGATAAATTCCTGGACACATACAGTCTCCCAAGACTAAACTGGGAAGAAGTCAAATCCCTGATTAGACCAATAACAAGTACTGAAATTGAGAAGGTAATTAACAGTAAACCAACCAAAAATTGCCTAGGACCAGATGGATTCACAGCCAAATTCTATCAGAGGTACAAAGAGGAGCCGGTACCATTCCTTCTGAAACTATTCCAAATAATAGAAAAAGAGGGACTCCTCCCTCACTCTTTTTATGAGGCCAGCATCATCCTGATACTGAAACTTGGCAGAGATACAACAAAAAAGAAAATTTCTGGCCAATATCCATGACAAACATCAATGCAGAAACCCTCAATAAAATACTGGCAAACCGAATCCAGCAGCACATCCAAAAGCTTATCTACCATGGTCAAGTCTGCTTCATCCCTGGGATGCAAGGCTGGTTCAACATATGCAAATCAATAAATGTAAAACTAAAATCCAAGAAATTAAGTAAAAACTCTGTAACATTAAATGTTATTGGAAATACCAATATAAACTAACACATTTTCCAATATATTTCCTAGTTCTTCCCTTATGGATAATATTAGGAGTCATAACACCTGTTTGCAACAAGTACCTTAGAATTTAGATTTTGATTTCTATATGCCATCACCCGCCACCCACAACATAACTATGGCTTCTTGGAGAAATAGTTGATTCCAGGGCTAAGGAACAGAAGGCCAAAGGCAAGCCTGAGACATCTTGCTACAGAAAGCCAGGAATGCTCAAAGACTAGTGGGCACATGTCAAAAGGGCACAAGAGGTATATTTGGGTTAACATGGGCTCCACCAACCCTAACCCTAACCCTAACTCTAACACTAATCCTAACCCTAACTTACAATTCAGTCTTTAATCCACCTGGAGTTAATTTTTCTATAAGGTGTAAGGCAGGGGGAGGTAAGGTGTGAGTGACATGGGTTAACATGGGCTCCACAACAGTAAGTGATTGCAAAACCTTGAATAAATAAAAACCCATACCATATAGAAAGAGGAAGGGAAACATACATTTGCTGTCACATCAAATGCTTACTCTAAAAAATTGTTACATTTTTCTAACTCTATCCTCAGGGACTGAGGAAAAGCTCTTTTTTACACAGGAATTTTAGCTAATCAATGCAGAAGGAATAAGAGATCTTTTTAAAACACCAAAGAAGTAATTGATTCAGGCAAGGATCATCCATGGATTTAAAAATATTACTATTCAAAACCATAATGGGGAACAGGATATTGGCGTATATCAAAATGTCACCCTGTGGATTATTTACTATTTGCATAGGGAAGTCCCTCCCTTATAATGGAGAGATCTGGCTGGCATCCTGCGATGATCACCAAGTGATGAAATTAGCTTCACTAATTATGCAACAAACTACCATTATTTGCCTTGTGAAAAGAGGCACGTAATCCAAACGTCACCTATACAATTATGTCAATTTTACCTAAATTTTCTCAGCTTTTAGACTTAACTTTCAGTTTGAAGAAAACGTAGAGGTCAGAGAAAATATTAAATTAAAAGAAGCAACCACCAAATGCAGAATGTAAAATGTAACAAATAATTCTTTTTTTTAATTTTTTTTTTTTTTTTGTAGAGACAGGAATCTCACTATGTTGCCCAGGCTGGTCTTGAACGAGCTTCAAGCAATCCTCCTGCTTTCACCTCTTAAAGTACAGGAATTACAGGCATGAACTGCCATACCTGACCCACATATCTCTTCAAAAAGTCAACGTGGGCTGCGCACAGTGGCTCGTGCCTGTGAGTTCCAGCACTTTGGGAGGCCAAGGGAGACGAATCACTTGAGGTCAGGAGTTCGAGACCATCTTGGCCAACATGGTGAAACCCCATCTCTACCAAAAATACCGAGGCATGGTGGTGCTCACCTGTAATCCCAGCTACTTAGGAGGCTGAGGCAGGAGAATGGC
>NW_012116599.1:7299671-7303511 GCF_000951035.1 Colobus angolensis palliatus | reverse complement strand
TGAGTTCCAGCACTTTGGGAGGCCAAGGGAGACGAATCACTTGAGGTCAGGAGTTCGAGACCATCTTGGCCAACATGGTGAAACCCCATCTCTACAAAAAAAAAAAAAAAAAATTCATTAAATTAAAAAATATTTAACTAGCAAGGTGTAAACCTTTATTAGAACCTAATTTGGAAGGGAGAAAGAACAGCCAGAAAAGACATGTGGAACACAATTGTAATGTGGATTGGACAATAGATGTATTAGAGAATGATTGGTAACTTTATGAGGTGTGATATTGACTTTGATGATGGATGAGAATTTCTTTAGGATACCCATGCTAAATTCTTAGAGGTGAGATTGCATTGTGTCTGCAACTTACTTGGAATGCTTCAGCTAAAAATTTCAGACAGAGAGAGACTGAGCAAGAACGAGAGAACAATATAGTAAACAAGTGTTGAAACTAGTGGGTGGCTGCCTGGTGTTCATCGTACCAGCCTTTCAATTTATTTGTACGTCTGAAAATCTTTCATAATAAAATGTTTTAACAAAAAGGAGAGCAATGAATAAGATTATCTTTTATAAGCTCATAACGGAGAGTGTGTTTTGAAAATAGGACAGTATCAAATCAAAATGAATTTAAAATAAAATTATGAAATATTCGAATAAAGTAAACAAAACCAGGGTTCTGTTCACCATGAGTAACACCAGGGTATCTGGCTTCCAGTGCTGGTCTTTTCTAATCTATCCTATGACTTGCTGCCAAAATTCGTTTTCAAAAAAAACATCTGATCATGTTGTTCTTCCTTTGATGGTTTAGGATCAAATCCTAACTTCTTTTGAAAGACCCCTGACATACTCCTCTTCACATTCTCCACAACAGCCAAAAAATGACTTGCTCTTCTTCATAAAAATGCTCTTTTTTTTTTTTTTTTGAGACAGTCTTGCTCTGTTGCCCAGGCTGGAGTGCAGTGGCATGATCTCGGCTCACTGCAATCTCCACCTCCTGGGTTCAAGCGATTGTCCTGCATCAGCCTCCCAAGTAGCTAGGATTACAGGTGCCCACCACCACGTCTAGCTAATTTTTGTGTTTTTAGTAGAAATGGGGTTTCACCATATTGGCCAGGCTTGTCTCGAACCCCTGACCTCAAGTGATCCACCCACCTTGGTCTCCCAAAGTGCTAGGATTACAGGCATGAGCCACCGTGCCTGACCCATAAAAACACCTTTTGTACCAAAGCTTTCTTTGTTCTCTCAGTGTGATGGATATCATAGATTGGCTCACTCAACTTCCAGTCAGTCTTTTTTTCTAACTGGAAAGGTCAGAAAGTTAAAAGCAATGTTTTTGAAAACTGCCTTTTGGCTACAGTGCTGGATGTGGATGGGATCTGCCTATTAGATGAACTAGTAAAAGATTTGGAATGCAGAAATGAGGAAGGGTCTTGTTTTTGAGAGAGGATCTTGCTCTGTCACCCAGGCTAGAGTGCAATGGCATGACCATGGCTCATTGCAGCCTCAACCTTCCAAGCTCAAGCCATCCTCCCATCTCAGTCTCTTGAGAAGCTGTGACCATAGGCGTGCACCACCATGGCTGGCTAATTTTTTTCTAATTTTTTGAGACAGGGTCTTGCTCTGTTGCCTAGGTTGGAGTACAGTGACACGATCTCAGCTCACTGCAACCTCCACCTCCTGGGCTCAAGCAATCCTCCCATCTAATCCTCCCAAGTAGCTGGGACTACAGGTGTGCACCACCACGCCCAGCTAATTTTTGTATTTTATGTAGAGATGGGGTTTCACCACGTTACGCAGGCTGGTCTCAAACTCCTGAGCTCAAGTGATCCACTTGCCTTGGTTTCTCAAAGTGTTGGGATTACAGACATGAACCACTGCACCCAGCCTAATTTTTTAATTTTTTTGTAGAGACAGGGTCTTCCTATGTTTTCCAGGCTGGTCTGGAACTCCTGGCCTCGAGCAATCCCCCTGCCTCACCTTCTCAAAGTGCTAGCATTACAGGCATGAGCCACTATGCCAGGCTAGGGTCATCTTTACATCTTTATTCCTAGTCTTTGCAGATCATGAAGTGTTTCTGCAAGCATTCCACATCCTTCACCAACTTCAAGGGTAATGAGCTGTCAGAGCTTCTTGATGAAGATTTCTAATCCCTGGATTGTAGCTGTGGGGGGTCCAGTCTCTAGTTTCTTCGTAGTCTAGGTGTGGGTGAAGTGGTGGTCACATTGCCGGCACAGCAGTTGGTGACTCCAATCAATATTCTTAATTCCAGCATAGCTCCCATGGTGGGTCACTTCTTTCTGTTTCTAGAATTATTCCTAGAAGACCAATTATGAACCAATCCTTTCAGCCCTTCCAGTAATTTTCTATGGCCAGATTTCCTGTATTAAATCCCTTCTTGATTAAATTACTTGCAGTGATTTTCATTTTCCACTCTGAACTCTGATAAAGCACTATGAATCTAAGAAACAAATATCTTTAAAAAACATAATATTTTGTGCCAGGCATGGAGGCTCATGCCTGTAATCCCAGAACTTTGGGAGGCCAAGGCAGGCGGATCACCTGAAGTCAGGAGCTCAAGACAGGCCTTGCCAACATGATGAAAACCCATCGCTACTGAAACTACAATAATTAGCCAGGCGTGGTGATGGGTGCCTGTAATCTCAGCTACTTGGGAGGCTGAGGCAGAAGAATCTCTTGAACCAGGGAGACGGAGATTGCAATGAGCTGAGATCGTGCCATTGCACTTCAACCAGAGCAACAAGAGTGAAATTCCATCTCAAAATAACAATAATAACAATAATAATAATATTTTGAAATGACAGGAACTTACACTTGGGCAAGGATTCCAAAACCTGGAACATCAAACCACCTTTAGACACTTGGGAAAAAAATAGATTTCCTGACTCCACCCCAGACCTATAGGATAAGATCCTCTCAAGGTGGAGTCTGGAATACATTTTTAAATCCCCAGGTGATAATGATGCAACCTGCCTAGCATGGAAGTGCATGGACTCATACGTAAGACTTAAAGATGTCAAGTCTCGTAGATGTCACGAAACCCAATCTGATGCAAGACTCTCAAGGCTAACATTTTGTTATTTTCCAACTTTCCTCTCCTACAGATTACAAATTATTATCTGCAGTAATTTATTAGCCTGGCAGGGACAGTCTTCTAAGGAAAGCCACCTTTGCAGAAAAAAAATAAAATCATTTCTTTCAAAACTACATAACAAAGTAAATTCACAGACTAAACTGTGACTTAAAAATCCACATTTTACTTTACAAAATATATAATGAACTTATAGTAGTATGTGATATACAACTAAGCTCTTTAAAGATATTTTTAATAGCTCAAAACACAGTCCAGATTTTACTAATATACTAAAACAAGATCTCAAAGTAGTATATCACAGAAACATGATATTACAAGATTAGAAGCAACCTTCAAGATAATTATTCACAACAGGAACTTACAGTGGAAGGCATAGTCCGAAAATAAAGACATTGGGCCAGGTGCGGTGGCTCAAGCTTGTAATCCCAGCACTTTGGGAGACCAAGGTGGGCAGATTGCCCGAGGTCAGGAGCTCAAGACCAGCCTGGTCAACATGGTGAAACCCCGTCTCTGCTAAGAATATAAAAATCAACTGGGTGTGGTGGTGGGCACCTGTAATACTACCTGGGAGGCAGAGGGAGGAATTGCTTGAACCCGGGAGGCAGAAGTTGCAGTGAGCTAAGATCGTGTCAGTGCACTCCAGCCTGGGTGACAGAGCAAGACTACACCAAAAAAAAGAAAAAAGAAAAAAGAAAAGAAAAGGAAGGAAAGAAAGAAAGAAAGAAAGAAAGAAAGAA
>NW_012116599.1:7297586-7299606 GCF_000951035.1 Colobus angolensis palliatus | reverse complement strand
AAGAAAGAAAGAAAGAAAGAAAGAAAGAAAGAAAGAAAGAAAGAAAGAAAGAAAGAAAGAAAGAAAGAAAGAAAGAAAAGAAAAGGAAAAAAAGTGAATTCAGAGGCCCTTCACCTTGATCTTTTACTGAGTCGCTGGTTGAACGACAAACACAGTGTTTAATGGGGCATATAGGACGCTTTTCAAATAAATGCCAAAGTGTGATTAAATACTCTACTTAATCATTTTTTAATTTTTCCTGAAATCTTACCTTGAGGTGTTTCCTAACCTAATCCCTTCTGTTGATCCTGCACTACTGTGCAGACCGTTGGGGAGTTGATCAAAGATGAACAAGAAAAGCAAAGTAATAAAAAAGTAACCAAAATCTGTAATATTGAAAGAGGCAAGTGATTGTGGAGATGTGTACAAGGTACTTGAATCAGAAAATGAAGGCAGGGGGCAAAGTTTTCCTCCAACATCACCTTTAAAAGCCTGAGAAATAATCGAGAATAAATACCCACCCACTTCTAATATTCTGAGTCTGACAAGAACGCTGAGGGAGTGCTGCTTTCTATTGGTTGCAGAAGTGGACCACAGCTATGCCCGGATTGCTTTCAATTCCTCACCTCTCTTCTGGGTATCAGTTACATTGAGTTCTTTGAAAATTGTAAGACTGAATGCCTAACTGTTAATTCAATATCAGAAATATTCTGACCTGATTTTCAAGATGGAGAATTGACATTAGTAAATAAATACACATGAGATACATTTTGAAACCCATCTGGGCCTGTTCAGAAGCAAGTTCATGAATAGTAATTTCATATAGACTCTGCATTTGATAAGTAGAGTATCGGGATCTCAGAGTTTAGGGTAAAAGGTGGACCCGATGCTACCAATTCTCACTAGTCCTTATTTGCAGTGATTGCCAATAAGCTCATAGAAGAAAAGAAAAACTTAATTTAGCGACTTGAAATACGTAAAGAAAATCAAACGTATTTATTGTGTTGTATTTGGGCAAGTGACCTCAAGATCATTAACTTGTCAGGTATTTACAGAGTTTCTAGCATGTGCCAAGTGTCTGTCCAGCCTGGGATAGAGTGGTCAGCAGGCTCTCTGTTATCAGGGAGCTTACATTCTGGGCACGTCACAGTGTACCTGGAATGCTACCCATGGTCTGATGGTCTCATTCTGCAGGAATTCTTAAGGCATGGACTTTACAGCCAAGTTGACCTGGACTTGGACCTGGACCTCGCCTCTTGCTGAACATGTAAAGCCTGGGTGCTTGTTCCACCTACTCTCTCTCCTGTCCTCCTGGTCCCCAGGGTTTACACGTCCATCAACACAGCACCGTGTTGGAATGGGAAATGACCTGGTCCCGTGGTGTAGAGAGAGAAAGCTCACCCATGTCCTTCAGATGAGGAAGGCCAGTTCTTGGAGGAAGCAAACAACATTTTCCCTGCAAACTCCCTCTTAATCAACTTTCCAGCTTCAAGGATCCATCCAGAGAGGACTTCTTCAGGCTGATCCTTACCTTCACAGAGATAAGCAGGCCTGTTTTCTCTCTCATGAACTTTGACCAGAAAGCAAACTCACCTAACCATGAGAATCAGCCTGGCACTTGTAGAAGTACAGATTCTTAGACTCTAGGCCTACTAAGTCAGAATCTCCAGAAATTTCTATGTTTAACAAGCAATACGGAGAAACGCTATTTCAGGATCATAGCCCTGGACAAAATCTAATTAAGAGATGAAGCCAGGTGGCTTGCTAAACATAGGAGAAACTTTTCTCCCAAGGGACTAATAGAAATGGTAGTCATCTAATTTCTTTTAACGCCACCACGATAAGCCTAAATTTTTTTTTTAATTAAAGGATATGAAGAAAGAGAGATGGCATGTGGTACCTTGTTAAAACTGTCCCTGGTGCTTCAGTTTTCTCTGAGATTGAAACATTCCTGTCCTTTAGATTCAAAAATATTTCTTTAGGCATCCTAGAATTTTACTAAGTCTAGACATTACATCAAAAATTTTTTTTTTTTTTTTTT
>NW_012116599.1:7276907-7297286 GCF_000951035.1 Colobus angolensis palliatus | reverse complement strand
CCAAAGCTCGAGCACAATGGAATGATCTTGGCTCACTGCAACCTCCACCTCCCAGTTGCAAGCGATTCTCCTGCCTCAGCCTCCTGAGTAGCTGGGATTACAGGTGCCCACCACTATACCTGGCTAATTTTTGTATTTTTAGTAGAAACAGGGTTTCACCATGTTGGCCAGGCTGGCCTCAAACTCCTGACCTCAGGTGATCCACCCACCTTGGCCTCCCACAGTGCTGGGATTACAGGCGTGAGCCACCACACCCAGCCCTGTTATGAGCATCTTTATCCACACATATTTATGCTCTTACGCAGTTATTTCCTTAGAATAAATTCACAGGAAATAGAAATACTGTACTGTGAAATAGATACTTTTTTTTTTTTTTTTTTTGAGACAGAGTCTCGCTCTGTCACCCAGGCTGGAGTGCTGTGGCCAGATCTCAGCTCACTGCAAGCTCCGCCTCCCGGGTTCACGCCATTCTCCTGCTTCAGCCTCCCGGGTAGCTGGGACTACAGGCGCCCGCCACCTCGCCTGGCTAGTTTTCGGTATTTTTTAGTAGAGACGGGGTTTCACCGTGTTAGCCAGGATGGTCTCGATCTCCTGACCTCGTGATCCGCCCGTCTCGGCCTCCCAAAGTGCTGGGATTACAGGCTTGAGCCACCGCGCCCGGCCTAGATACATATTTTTAAGGCTTTTGATGCATCCTGAAAATGTGTCTTTAGAAAATTCCTACTGAATTTTACTTCTACCAATTGTGTATTAGAACGCTGGTTTCCCCTGGGAATTATCAGGTAGTTTTTCTAGCCATTCCAAGTCTTCCCAAAAACGTTTTAGCTGCAAGGCTTCGGGTTAGCCACTGCAAGAAATGCAAAGAGGTAGAAGCTATGCAACGTTCTTCACCCAAAGAAAACCACAGCATTGTGGAGAGAAAGCTCATGGAGGAAGTACAGTGCATGGGAGAACAAGGCACAAGCTCCATCAGTGGAAGAAATGCAACATGCTACGGACGCTCAGAGGAATGAGGGAGAAGCTTTGGCTGATCTGGGAGTGGTCCATGTAGGAGCGCAACCACTCAAGCTGGACCTTAATCTAGATGGAGATTGGGCAGCATTCTTGGTGAAGTTCTGTATGAAGATGTGTGGACAGAAAATGGCGAAGTATGCCCACGCCATGGTAAAGAAAGCCAGTGTGCCTGGAGTATGTGAAACACATAAATTACTCTAAGAGGCAGGATGAGAACTGGATCATGGAAGGCCCTGCAGCCCAAGCTGAGGACCTGATAAGTAATGGATACCCAGAAGTGATTTAGAATCCTGAGAATGATAAAATCAATGTTGTGGCATAGATTTGGCAAAACACGTTCAAATAAAAAGAGATAAAGGGCTAGAAAACCTCTTCAGAGGTGAAAGCCACAGAAAGATGAGGGCAGTGAGAATGGAAACAAAGAGTAGGGAGGAAAACTGTTGCCAATCATAACCAGCCAGGTGAGCGCCTGACTAGTGGTGGGGGTGGAAGACTAAGGGTGAGGAAGGAGCCAGACGACTTTGTGGTTTTGAACCTAAATGATTGGTAAGTGGAGAGAGACAGACGGACTGGTAGACAACAGACAGAGAAAGAGACAGACAGAGAGAAGTCTCAACCTCAGGGAGAGGTTTAGGGAGGAAATACTTAGAGTTTGTCCAGAGAGAGAGGGAGAAGGAAGGGAGGGAGAGTGAGAGGAAGGGGGAAAAAAAAGAAGAGGAAAGGAAAGGAGAGGAAAGGAGAGGAAAGGAAAGGAAAGGAAAGGAAAGGAAAGGAAAGGAAAGGAAGAAAGAAGAAAGAAAGAAAAGAAAGAGAAAGAAAGAAAGAAATAAAAGAGAGAAAAAGAGGAAGGGAAGGGAGCGAGGGAGGAAGGAAGGGAGGGAGGGAGGAAGGAAGGAAGGAAGGAAGGAAGGAAGGAAGGAAGGAAAAGAGTGAAAGAGCGAGCAAGCCATGTAATGAAAAATATTGAAGAAAAAAAGAAAGGGTAATTTTTGGAGCAAGGTAACGAGAAGGATGAAAAGGAGGTGGAACCCAGCTGGAGAGGACAGCATGGCCTTGGGCTAAAGGGAGAAGCCCCTCCAGCATTCAGGGAGATCTAAGTGGGCGCTGCTTGGAAGTCAGGAGAGAAGCCCGAGGACACCTGTCCATGACCTCTGTGCTCCTTGAGAAGCAGGAAGTGAGGCCCCCTAACAAGACAGCTCTGTAAGGAGCTGTGTGTGGGGTCAGCGTGGCAGCTCCAAACAAGTGCAACCTGGAGTAGACACCAGGAGAAGCCGCTAAGTTCAGCTAAAAGGCGACTAAGATCAGGGGGACTTACTGCTCCCCTCATCTTGACCAACTTTAGAAAGGCTTCTTCCTGCCTCTACACCTGGCCTCCCTTTCCTTAGAGCATCTATTAATACTTTAGAAAAATTGTCTTTGTGAATCATTTCTCTATGCCTTTGAGATGTATATTTTTGGAAAAGCCTCTTGTCCATTTTATAGCACACGAATGTCTTTTTCAAGGACTTGAGGGCCGTCTATTCGAAATGTAGGTACTGCCCTATCTCCCAGCTCTGCAGTAGTGTGAGAACCTAACCTCTGTGGGCAGCCGCCTGGCTCTGAGCTGTAAAACTAACTCCATCACGAAGATATGATACAGTGTCCTTTTCCTTTGGTAAAGCCAATCAGCAAACGCAGAGGGCCGACCATACCTTACTCCAGCTCTGAAAAACCCTTCTGTCCTCTGTTTCAGTGGAATTGAGTCCAGACAACAGTACCGGCCTTTCTACCCTATTGTAAGATCCTTGCCTATCTGACTTCGTCCGGTGCGATTTTTGTTTACTTACAGGCATACAGGAAGCCCAGCTGATTTGGAACATCATGAATTTGCAACTGACCAGACCATAAAAAGCGGAGTTCTGCCCCAGTGCTGAGCCAAATGTAAATCAAGAGGATGAAGGGTGGCACAGCAGCATGTGTGTGGCACAGCAGCATGTGTGTGGCACAAGGGGACAAAGAGACCAGGATTTTGACAGGAGAATTGGTTCGGTGTCACATCCGGGGATTTAGGCTGGCTGGGGAAAGAACCAAAGCCTGCGGATAAACTGAAAGAAAAGGGAGGAATCAAGAAACTAGAGAACTGCATAAGATTAAAAACTAAAGCAAAGCAGAAATCAAGAAATGAAGTTAACTACCGAGAAGAGAGGACGCCGTCCTGAGAGGAGTCAGCCAGTTCAGTTCCTGTCATCCCCCACTTGAGTTCCTTCTTGAGCTCTCCCGATCTCCTCAAGGTGGCAGCTGCCTCTTCCGCCCTCATCTCCAGCCCCTTTTGTGGCCTGTGCGCCTACACACATACTCACTAGTGCATACACACATGTGCACACACGAGCTTCTGTGCACATGCCTCAATTTCCCCACCTGACAACTCCCAAGGCATCCTTACACCCTCAGCTCCTGGAGGCCTCCCGCCAGCCCCAGGTAGAACTCATGGCCTTTCCCTTAACTCCTATAGCATTCCTACTACAGACAGTGCATACAATACAGAATTTAGGTTTTGTGTTGAGTTTCTTTTTTGTTTTTAGTTGGAGAAGATTTTTACCCCTTTTTGCGGCAAAACGGAAAACACCTCTTTTTTCAAGCTGATGTTTTCAACCAATTTCATTGGCAGGCAGGTTGCACCAAACTGAGAAAGTGCGGCTGATTTTTAGGGTAGGGCAGGGAGGAGGGGCAAGTCAAGTCAGGCCTAGACAAGTCAGCTCTGCCAAGCTGAGCAGAGTGGTGGTGGCAGGAAGAGGCAAGTGGCGAGGGCAAGGCCTGCCCCGGGAGCCCTAGGGGTGGAAACTTAGGAAATGGAATCATTTCAACAAGTGAAACAGCGTTCGGGCCAAATGGGACCGCACTCAATATGCCAAACCCAGGAAGCCAAGGAACGAGGCTGCGTTGAAGGAGACAGACACCATGTGTCCTTTCTAATTGCATTTGACAGAATGCCCAGGGAAGGCCACGAAACTGCTGCAAAACAGGACAAAGAGTCTCTGCTGTTACAGAGGGCAGTGCAGGGGGATGCAGGGATGCCCTGTGTGTTTTTCAGGGAGAAAGACGTATGTCACCCTTTGGCTTGAGATGTGAAGCAATTGCTGCCAAATAATTCAGGTGAGAGGGGATGTTCACTAATTCGGAAGTTTTTCCAGGACTACGCCACTTGATAAACAGTTCTACCCCCAAAATGGGGCTAAGATTGATGTGGGAAAATTCCTGGAGTAATTCACATAAGAAAAGAGAGGAATGTGTGAAAACATGGTTTTGGTGAACAATGTTAGAAATAAATTGGTCGGGCGAGGTGGCCCATAGCCGTAATCCCACCACTTTGGGAGACTGAGGCACGTGGATCCCTTGAGGTCGGGAATTCAAGACCAGTCTGGCCAACATGACAAAACCCTGTCTGTTCTAAAAATACAAAAATTAGCCGGGCAGGGTGGCACATGCCTGTAATCCCAGCTACTTGGAGGCTGAGGCAAGAGAATCACTTGAACCTGGGAGGCAGAGGTTGCAGTGAGCTGAAATTGTGCCACCGCACTCTAGCCTGGGCAGCAGTGGAAGGTTCCACCTCCAACAAAAAATCAAAAAGTGTATGAATACATGCAATAAATCCCAAAGGACCCAGCATTAGCCCCCATTTGCTCTTCTTGGCTCCTTAGTCTTTAGGTCCTTTACATACATGGATCTGCTTCTAAATTTCAACTCTCAGTAATAAGCAGATCTTTCTTCCCTGGATTTAAGCCTCTGAAGCAGTAAGCTCATTATGGCCTGAGTCTGAATGAATCTACATTCAATTCTTTCCTCATCACTTGGAATTTAGGTGATGAGGAAATTAGGTGAATTTCTTCAAATTAAGAATTTAAACTTTAATTCACCTAAATTTAAGATTTTAGATTATTGAATTGTAACAATCTCTTAAAATCATTGTTTTTCAGGTGAAGGGAGGGGGAACCAGAAACAAGAAAAATGAAAAAAAAAATGTGCACTGGCTTTTCAAACTTGTGAGCATTTCCTGCTAGAAGTGCCTTGATGTCAACAACGAAAGGAATACAAATTGTGTTGTACCATTCTGGAGAACAAGCAGCATTTTCTGTAACCACATTGTTGTATGGTATTTATTCCTAGACATCGTTTGTTTTAACTGAGCCAGAGCCACAGAAAGAACACAAATTCAAAGAATCACCAGACTCGAGGAATGTCAGTGCTGCTACGTGCTGATGCAATCCCCAAATCACAGTTTGAATGCATATTCAAGTTTTCCTAACTTGAGTTGGCCCCAGCTGGAGACTTGACACTTGGTAAGCTCAGTGAAGAAAATTTTATAATCTTAGGGGTTCTAACCTATGTGCTACCCTTTTAGTCAGAGTAAAGCAAGGCCTAGTGCAACAGTCTTCCATGGACCTATGTTATCTCCAAAAACTAAGACTACACTCTTGGGCCAGGCACGGTGGCACACACCTGTAATTCCAGCACTTTGGGAAGCCAAGGCAGATGGATCACTTGAGGTCAGGAGTTCGAGGTCAGCTTGGCCGACATGGTGAAACCCCATTTCTACTAAAAATACAAAAATTAGCCAGACGCGGTGGTGCGTGCCTGTAATCCCAGCTACTGGGAGGCTGAGGCAGGAGAATCGTTTGAACCTGGGAGGTGGAGGTTGCAGTGAGCAAAGATGGCACCACTGCACTCCAGCCTGGGTGACAGAGGGAGACTCTGTCTCAACTAAAAAAAATAAATAAATAAATTGTAAAACACCATGGTACTGATGAATTTCTACAGGGAAAGAATGTACGGTGAGAGGAGAAGAATCTTTAGGCTTGAAGTCTAAATATGCTTGGTGTCTAAAGGTCAGGCAAAAGAGGACAAATCAGTAAAGGAGAATGAAAAAATAACAAAGTGATCAGAAACTGCACTCCAGCCTGGCTGATGGAAGCAAGACTGTCTCAAAAAAAAAAAAAAAAAATAGACTACACTCTTGGACAGGTTTAATTAGACCTGTCTTCCTTGCCCTATCCAGGGTCCTTTCTAAGCCAAGGGGAAGATGGAGGCTTTGTTTCTGAGAGAAAGGCAGGAAATTGTGTCAGGCTCTACACAGATATGAAGTTCTCCATCCCCACCCTCTATCCCTTTTCCCAACCTTATTGTCCTCATATTTCATACATTTATTTGGTGATACGTGTTGTATGTCCCCTCTTCTAAACCATGAGGCACAGGAAAGCAGCAAGGTTATCCTGTTTATCCCCAGTGACCACCTCAGCACCTGGCACATAGTAAATGTTCCATAAACATCTCTCGGTTGAAGGAACACATGAGTGAATGAGTGGAAAACATTATTTTTATCCAACAAACTGTGAAGAGATGTAGCAAGAAAGAAAAGCACAACAGTGTGATATGTCTGGCACTGCTAGGGAAGACGGTGTCCACATCACAACTGAAGCTTACTCCTTGGAGAAACAAACTTTTTATTTAGAAGACTTTTTGATCCCCCCAAAAATCTAAAGTGCTCTAATACTTTGATGGTATCTTCTAGAACAGCAGAGCAAACAGACGTATAAGAAGATTGCAAATAAGCAGCCCCAAGGCTGAGCATCAGAAACCGGAAGTGCTGCTGTCTCCTTGACACAAAAACACCTTATGCCAGAGGCCAGGAGGGAGCCCTGAGAACAGCTCTAGACTCCACTGTATCTTTAAAGACTGTGTGACCTTCAGTAAGGTTCTTAATTCTCCTCACCCTCGGTTTCTTTATCCAAGAACAGGCATAAAATTAGAGTTCAGAGCTCGTATTCCAATGAGGTACACTGGCAATCTTAGCAAGTGATATTAACATACAAATGCTTAAATAATCTAGATATTATTAAGGACATGATTATCACCCAAATTTTTGCATTCATCTTTTCTTTCTCATACTGCTCGTGCTTCCATCCCAATTCTCCAGTGTGCCTCCAACTCAACTCCACAATGTCCCCCATGACCTTCAGTGGAAACTTTTTTCTATTGTAAAGCAACTTCCTTGTCCTTCCGTCTTCCACTTCTTCATCTCCTGGCTTCATCTGAAATCTGAGTTTATGGCAAGAACACTACTTCTCCCTGGGATCTTCTCAAGATGAAGGGGCTCCTCTCCCTCTCCTCTCCCACCACAGGGCCAGGAGTGGGTAGAGACCAGCATTCTTGTGCTTCCATGATGGCACTTCCTCATTCCTACATACCTTTCCCATCATCTTCTTTGAAGCATATGGATATCATTAGACCATCCACTTCCCCTCCCTCTGGCTGTCAGTTAATGGCCTTGATCAGTTCTTCAGCTCAGTGTTCCCTTTCATTCCTGTTGATGACATCAGTGTGGACAACTTCGTAACCGTGTGGCACAATGCCACTTATTCAGTAGCCTTATCCCCTTGCATAGTAAACTCCAATCCAACCCAGCCTCTATTTCTAAGTAGGGTCGAAGAACATGCTAAATAACACCACAGGAATGCAATTAACAAAACCCACAAGGTGGGAAACCACAGAACAAATGTCTTGGTTTCTCCGAAGCATAAATTGCAAAGGAAAAGGAAAGGAGATGGGGCTGGTGGTGAGGAGCTCTCAGATTAAAAGCAAAAAAAAAAAAAAAAAAAAAAACAAGCCAAAACAAATGAAGTGTGTGGACCTCTTTTCATTTACACCTTCATCTACATCTTTAAATCTTCATTTAAAGAAAAGATGGATGCAAATAATGTTTTTTAAAGCAACTTTATTTTTTTAAAGCAAGAAGAGAAATTTGAACCCTGACTAGACATTGGATGATATTAGAGAATTAGTGTTGATTTAAATCCATTTGAGTGAAATTGTATGTTTTTAAAAGTTCATATATATATATATGTAGACAGACAGAGAGAGAGAGAGAGAAATACTTATAAACAAAATAACTTAACGTCTAGAAATTGCTTCAAAGTAATCCAGGAGGGATAGATGGGAAGAAGTGAGTTGGGTTGTGTAGATGTAACAAGATTGGCCATTAGTTGGTTGAATCCAGATGATAGATACATGGGGGCTTTTTATATGATTCTCTCCACTTTTGTATTTTCCATAATAAAAAGTGGAAGGAAGCAGGGCTTGGTGGCTCATGCCTGTAATCCCAGCTCTTTGGGAGGCCGAGGCAGGAGGATGTTTGAGACCAGGTGTTTAAGACCAGCCTGGGCAACATAGTGAGACTCCATCTCTATTTTTTTTTTTTTTAAAGGAAAAAGTAGAGGGAAAATCAGTGGGAATGACTCATCCATCCTGGTAGCCTTCCAATCATCACCCTGCTACCCCACCACTTGAGTTGCACACCCACAGTCACATGCTTGGACTTTGGCTCCTGGAGCTGCTCCAGCCCCTCCGGCCCTCCCATTCTCCTGCTCTTTGACCACACTGAGGCTTTTTATCTGAGGCCTCCCCATACTCTCCCAGTGTCTCAGATACCTTTGGACTTCATCTCCTGTCTCTGGTCTAAACTGCATAGTTCAGCACTTTGACCCCTCTCTGTACCCTTATCATTGACTCTCTCGCCCTCTTGTCCTTGCGCTGTGCCTAGATGCAAAGCCTGAGCCTACACTAGTCCAATTAGTCACCACTGTCTATTCTTACACCCAAACTGCAGCAGGCCTCCTGGTGCATGCCAATGCACATCACAGCGGCTTAGTTATCGCCAACCTCAGTGAACCCCAACACTGTGGAACAACCTTAAGTGTACCCCTGTGTCCTCTACTGACTATCTCAAAGCATCTCCTTTCATGTCAAAAGTCACTCATCACTCTCAAAAGGTGACTAGTCTTTCACCAAGAAAAGCAAGACCACCAAATTCAAAGTCTGTTAACTTCCTCCGTCACAAATTGTAAAACTCTCCCCACCTACTCCTGAGTGAATTTTGTTCCAAAAGAAGCGATGACTCAACTGAACTGTGTTCTGGAAACCACTTCTGCTTTTTGAGAGAAGTTGAGGTACCATTTGTTACTCTTTTAGAACCTTCACCTCTTTATAATATATTCAATCTCTCTCTCATTCTCTCTCTCTCCTCTCCCTGACTCTTTCAATACTTTTCAATCTAAGGATAAAAGGCTCTCCTTCTAGCTTTCATTTCCTCTTACCTTCATTGCCAAACCACTTGTCACCATTCATTCTTCAACCCACTATCATTGGGATTCTCTCTTCTACACTACCTCACTGAATACTCCTATAGTTACCAAGGACCTACAGATCGCCAGGGGCAAGATATTATTCCATCATTATCTTACTTACCTCTTAAGATGACACTAATGGAAGGCACCAGGGAGGCACCGAAGAACTTGGAGACTACTCTGAGAACACAGCAAGTGAAATCCACTGATAGGGCCTATGGCTATGGCCAGGCATCAGCAGTCTTACACAAGAGACTTTTGGAAAATATATGAGCAAAAACCTCAGAATCATTCAGATCGTTCGAGTGTATTTAGGAGACAGAACTAGTCTCTCGCATAAACTAGCAGTGGTTCTCAAGAAGACTGTACAAACAGAAAGGGCTACTTAGCCCAGGGGAGAGCAAAGGGATCCTGTGGTGTCACCTCAGAGAGTCAAGGGACTTGATGAAAGTTTAAAGGAGACCTTCGCCATATCACTATTGCCTGAATCTAAGCATGAGAGTGAATTAATGTACTATACATGTCATTAAAAATAAGTTCAGAGACTGAAGATTCTAGTAAAAGAAGTCAAAAACCAAAGAGTACGTGCTGGATAGTTCCACATATACGAAATCGAGAAAAGGCAAATTAATCTATTGTGAAATGGGCCAGAACAGCTGTTACCCTTAGGTTGTACAAATGGAAGTGAACCTGAGAGCGCCTTCCTCTGCTGTGTTGAGGCAGGGTTGTTTCACAGGTAGATGCATATGCAAAAATTTATTAAGCTGCACAATTAGGATTTGAGTATCTGGGCCAGGTGTGGGGGCTCACACCTGTAGTCCCAACACTTTGGGAGGCTGAGATGGGCAGATCATGGGGTCAGGACTTTGAGACCAGCCTGACCAACATGGAGAAACCCTGTCTCTACTAAAAATACAAAAGTTAGCCAGGCCTGGTGGTGGACGCCTGTAATCCCAGGTACTCAGGAGGCTGAGGCAGGAGAATTGCTTAAACCTGGGAGGTAGAAGTTGCAGTGCAGTAAGCTGAGATCATGTCACTGCACTTCAGCCTGGATCACTCCAGAGCAAAACTCCATCTCAAAAAAAAAAACAAAATTTGTGTATCTTACTGCATGTAAATTATACTTCAATTAAAAAGTAAATAGGAAAGCTTTTTTCCAAAATGGGAAAAAAAAGAGAGAGAGAGAGAGAGCTATGAATCGGGAGTGGCATCCCTAATCCAAGATCATATTTAATCCAGTGAAAACTAGAGCATTAAATATTCCAATTACATAGCTAAGGCCCTGCTCTCTGATCCCAGGCTTAATAAACCAGCTTTGTGATTCCAGTTTGACTGGTCAGGTAGCTTGCTCCCCTAATTTAGCCATGTGCTTATGTCCACATACTTGACCCTTGGATGCTTTCATTGTTGATTAGTAAATTGGCATTCTAGCCTGGAGCTTTCAGTCTTCAGAAACTCACTTAATATTTATTAGTGGTCCTGGCCTCAAAAGATTCAGACAGCTTCAGAGTGCTAACAAACTTTGCTCCTTTCCTGACTCCACAAGCCTTACCTGCTGAGGCCTTCTGGCAGTGAGACAAATGTGCTGCCTCCTGACAATGCCTAGCTTTGGCTGTGCTGTTCCAAAAGTGACTGATGGGGAGGAGAGGAAGGGTGTCTGGGATGAGTCCCAGGCTTCACAATCCCACCTCTTATGCACTTTTTTTTTTTTTTTTTTTTTTGGCCGTGGCTCTGACTGAGATTTCACCATTTCTCAGCCTCCTCATTGCAGCTGTCTCTGGTACCTCTGCTTTCCATCCACCCCACCTCCCTTTCCTCTGCCACGCAGAGACAACGTCTATTTCGACCTTTACAGTGGTTTCCCAGTGCTGCATGGTCAAGCCCAAACCACAACACTTAGTTGAGATAACAGTTTTACTTAACCTGAAGCTACTCCACCCCTGCCCCCACTCACATATACTCCTCTTCATCCAGTATTGCTCAATGGTGGCGTCACTGGCGTTTGGGGTGGCACAGTTCTTCATTGTGCAGAACCATCCGGTGCATTCCAGTGGGTTTAACATCCCTGGTTCCTGCTCAATGCATGCTTGTTGTACCCACCCTCAGACATTGTGACAACTACACATGCCCCCAGGTATTTCCAAACACTCCCTGCTGTCCCTTTTCCAACTGGCTACTTCCTACTGATTCTTCATACCACAAGCATTGGCCTGAATTTTGTGACATTGCCATCTTCTCAGGTCAAGAACATCAAATATTGGCTATTTACTATGATTCAACTGCGTGGTACTTCTTCTGGAAACCCTCAGGAACGATGCCCAGTGACTTTCCTTGTTAAAGTGCTGGCCACCCAGTGTTGTAAGAGCTGCTTTACTCGTTCCTGCCTCTCGCCACATTGCTCAACCTTAATTATCTAGCAGTAAGTTATTAAGTTTTAAGTCACTTCATCTCTGTAGCACTTGGCACAGTGCCCAGCACATACTAAACGTATGTGTGATGAATCAGCACACAGGATGTTGAGCATACTTTCCCTGATGATTCAGTGTTGCTGTTCCTGAGGATGCAGACGCCCTCGGGGACAATTGAGCCACTTACTCTTTTTTGGCTCCATGTCAAATGACCCACCACTGCCCTATTTTATGGATTTCTGTGTCTTGATTTTGCATCATATCATCAGTGTGCCTGCCTCCAGTGATCCCGTGTGTTCTTTGGAATCTGAGGCACTCTGTGAACCTTGGTGCATGAATGTACCATAGTTAACTACTGGTTCGGAGTCTTTTTTCATCGTATTGCTGGGCTCTTACCAGGTTTCACATGTTTGGGGGCTCCCCTCTGGTTAGCAGGGCAGTCACTAAGAACTCTCTGAATAGTCACTTTCCTTTCAGAAACTGCTTAAAGATGACTCGGGAGGACTTTTAAAGGGAAAAATGTTCATATGCTGAGATCCTGGCTGGTGACGGAAGGATGGAAGAAGTGAAGGTATATTCTAAATGGTTGTTGTGTCCCTGTAGTCAAAAGGTGTGTGGGTATGGTTTCTTATTTTAAACAGTTTTTTAAAAATCAACAAACATTGGGTTATGAATTTCAGATATAGGATCTTTTTCACCTTTTAGTCTGGATGACTTGGAATTAAAGAAAAAAATAGAACAAACTGTTCCATTACAATTCATGTAAAATCAAATCCAGGGCCATGAGGCGCCGAGGTAAAGGGAACAACTAGAAGTGGCGAATGTAATTTCTCAGACAATTCTTATATTTTCTGTGACTGTAAATGGTTTCAATACACATCATAAAAATGATATATAACTCAATCAGCAAAATAACTCTTTGTTTCTTTCTTTATTTTCAATATTTGTCTTATGAACATTTTTCTTATTTTATGATGTAATTACAACAATTTAGGAGATAGAACAATATAAACAAAAGAATGTTAAATAGTTTTTTTAAAAAAATAGCTTGTTGCTCGCAAGAAAGTCCATATAATCTTATTCCCCCCCAAACATAATTTTATACTTTGCACTAAACCAAAATAGCTTATGGAAAATTAGTATTAAATAGCTAAACACAGAAAACCTACAGTTATAAATAACATAAAATACAGTTTAACTTGAATGTGATGCTTAAACAAAGCAAACTATGATGCAATATGAATCAACTTCATTAATTGGACAAGTCCCAATGAGGCGCAAATTAGATAAGCACTAAAGCCTCCATCATGTGCAAGTGAAACCTCCAGCCCCAGCAAGGTTCTTTCTGTTCTTGGGCTAAGTCCAATTCCATTCCAGAAAAGCCACAGTTTTTACATCTTGTTGATTTTTTTGCTGTAAAATGCAAAAGAAGAAAAGTGTAAGTAATGACAAGGTGACTGCATGGGAGGAATGACTTTGGTACCTAAAGGTTGCTTCATCTGCCCTTAATCTCAACTCAGTGTGTCAAGCAGCTCAGAGTTCAGATGAGGAAATTGAGGTTTAGAGAGGATGGCCCTTGCCCAACCTAACTCAGCTCATTAATGACAGAAACAGGGTATGTACACATTTCTTGTGTCTCCAAGTTGAGTGGCTATGGCACACTGGTGTTAGGTGCCTTCCGTCCCTTGATAAAGTGTTACTGTCTATTATTGTCAGTGTAAATCAGAACCATTGATCTCTGTTTAACTAATGTTTATTTTTCAGTTTTTAACAAACAACCAAATGCTGGATTGCCTTTACATTATATAAATAGGAGGCATCTTTGCAACAAGAATCAGGCAGCTAGTAACTATCAAATGCATAGAGAAATCTAATACATCTTTTAAGAAATCAATAAATTAAAATAATAATAATGATGATGATCTGGAAGTGGAAAAATGCTTTCTTTGTTTTTGTGGTCCAACTCAAATTTTCCCTGTAAAAATTCCACAATAGATAGACCAAAGAATCTTAGAAACCTACGGCCCACCCCTTTGAATACTCCTCTTTCCTCAAACCTTTGCAGAGGCTAAATGTCAGTGTAACATACCTGAGGTGACGTACAATAAATTTCACCCAGGTCTGCTTTGGATTTGCGCACACAGACAACCCTTTCCTTGTGTGAAAGCTGAAAAATCAGAAAATTTGATTTGTGTTTAATGAGCTTTTAAATGGGTTTTTCATAGAACGTACAATGGAGATTTTATATTCCAGTTCATTACACACTAAACACTTCAGTTGACGAGGTAAAATAAAATGCCAAAAAAAAACAAAAAAAATGCTTCTGATGAAGATTACTGCAAAATGAAAGTGATTCTCCCTTTCTCTGCAATGCAACAAATAATAGTACAATGGCAGAAGATAAAGTCCCAGAATTGTCATATAATTTTGCTATTGGTGGTTACATAGAGTATGTATGTATGTGATCAATAACTTCTATAATTCCAAAATATAATATCCTATATAAATCAAGAAAATTGTATGTGATAGTATAATTAGTCTGAGATTTTACTTTTGGTCTCAAACATTTTCTGGTAGAAGATGCTCATGTCAAAATATGTATCTTCCATTTTTTCCTAACATATCACTTTAATAGCCTTAGAAAGTGATTTTTGCCCTACACTAGTTCCTTTTGACCAAACAATTTTAAAAAAAGCAAGTTTTTGCCTTATTCCAGTCCTGTTTAAAGTGAACTTTGAAGTAGATATGTACTAAGACAAAGCTATCTTTGCCACATCATTTCTTTCTTTTTAAGATAAGACCCCATGTTCAAAACATCAGTAATTTCTGAATGAAACTCTAAAAAGGCAAACATTTTTAAAACTGAAGTTTCTAGGTATTCCTGATACAATTGAATTAAAATCAATTCATAACTTACATGACAGCATTGATGTCGCAGGTTTCGTTGGCCAGCTGCTGTGTGAAGCCCACAATAAATTTAGGATGAAGGATACGGTCTGTATATCGAAGACAGCAGTCAAAGTTGCTTGCTGCTAAAAAAAAAAAGTGAAAGGTATTGGGTCCACATGAACAAACTTATCCTGTGACTGGTATTATAAAAACTACGTTAAGTTGTGAAAAATCTAGTGAATCTCATGTATATGATGAATAAACCACTTAGTGGAAGAGTTTCAATGTCTTCGAAACTTTTGTAAGGTCGTTGAGAACCAATTTAACACAGTTTACAGTTCTTTGAAACAACAGTTCGTGTGCTGAGAAGTTTTGGTTCGATAATACAATTGAGAAACATAGGACTTCTTGTAAGTGGGATATCTTTAGTAAGAAACACAAAATGACAATATTTCATTTCAGTTCACTATAATCATTCAAGGATATGAGCACCTCCTTCCCTACTGCTTGAAGGAACCCTTATGTAGATAAACTTCCAAAAGCAGAAAATGAATAAATTGGCAGATATTAATTTATTATCTGGCTACTAAGTATTGAGAAATAGAGCTACAAAGGGAAACACAATTTATAGGAGTGAAAACGCTTTGAAATTGTCATGTTAGCTAATAGGAATGTTTAATTTTGTTCATAAAAGTTCAACACGTGGTTGGGCATGGTGGCTCACGCCTGTAATCCCAGCACTTTCGGAGGCCAAGGAGGAAGGACTGCTTGCCTCCAGGAGTTCGAGACCAGCCTGGGCAACATAGTGAAACCCTGTCTCTACAAAATAATGTAAAAAAATTAGCCGGGTGTGTGGCACACGGCCGTGGTCCCTGTTATTCAAGAGGCTGAGACCGGAGGTTCACTTGACTCCAGGAGGTTGAGGCTGCAGCGAGCAGTAATCATGCCACTGCACTCCAGCCTGGGTGATGAAGTGAGATCCTGCCTCAAAAAAAAAAAAAAAAAAAAAAAAAAAATTCGATGTGCATTTTCAGGAATGCACCTGTTGCTAAAAGTGATGTGTGACTATTGAGCAACAAAGCAATACTTGGACATTCCCCTGAGTCAGATAACAACATGCTGTCAGGTAAGGGATTAATGTTATTTCAAAGTTGGCAAGCAAAGTCTCCCGGGCCTTGTGGGGATGTTGATGACAGGTATTGTAATCTACTCCTGAAGGATGAGTTTTGAACTTTACCAAAACTATTAAGTTGGGAGGTAAGAAAGTTGGGGATGTGGGAGTATTCTCTACATTTCAAAACGGCCCCATCTACTGGTAACGTTACACACTTTGTATCACTCCCAGAAACAGCACTTTGGCTTTGTCCTGAAGTTTAGGGGTCTCTAAGAGCCCACCACTCCCCAAATCTGCTGAGACTGACAGCAAAGAGGAAAGCCTGATCCACAGCAGTTAACTCTTCTCTCCTCCACTCCACAATGGGCTGAAAACTTCCATCACTCCCTCTTGTATATTTTCAAACAGTTTTCCACCCCTTAGGGACCCCCAGTTGAGCTCAAGGCTTAAAGGAAAATGAAAATAGTCTTTCTCCTGTGCTGGCAGAAAGAGCGACACTTACCTTCTGATTCGCTGCAGAGGTGGAGTAGCAGCACTGACATCAAAGCAGCCAGGAGCAAACTCTTGCTACAGCACATGGTTTTTTAGCTCAAAAACCAGATCTGCTCAGTGCTGGGTACCCAGTGCTTTGGAAGTGCTGTTGTGTTCTGACAGCAGCCTGGGATGGCTCTATTTATAGCAAATATTGGGAATGTACACAGAAGGTGTGTTGCCACATGGGGTTTTCCCCATTGATCAACCAGCCCCATCATGTCATCATAAAAAAAAAAAAAAAACCCGCAAGGAAAACTTCCTTCTTTTTCCTCATATTGGGAAGATGCAAAGGTCAGGGTAGAGGACAGGAATTTGAGAAAGGGAGAAATCCTGTTAAATTATTTGGATTTGCAAAGAGCAAAAGCAGCTCAGCCTTGTGGCCCAGAAAAGACTTTCATCCAGTTTTAACTTACTCTTTTTTGCATCTGAAAGTAGAGGAATAACAGCCATACAAAGGTCAGCCCCACACAGGAACATTCCAGCACTCCTATTGTTACACCCTATTTGCTTTCCAGAGCTAGTCAAGGAGGAGGGGGAGGAGGAGGAGGTGGGATGCCAGGCATACTGTGGTATGCATATACCATCGCATGGTTGATGTTCAGCTGTCATGAAGAAGACCCTGAATTGCTAGACTAACATTCAGAGCAGATACTATAACAGAGCTACAGTACTGTCCGCAGTTAGAGCGGAAAATGTCAGTCTAAGTAAGGCTCAAACCTCATCTTCACCTTGATTTAATGTCAACTCTTCTAAGAATCTTATATATTCACATGACTTTAATCAATATTGCAGTTCAGGAAATAATCCTTACCTGCCTTTAGCTCTTCATGATGATGTACTAATAAAACTCAATATAGAGCCTCAGAATGGTTGAAGAAAAACCTACCAGCAGTAGCTAGTCAGCAAAACAAATGTCAAATAATGGTACTAATGATGATAATGTAATATGACTCCCTAACCTAAGGCAGTAGAAGAGTTCTCCACTAGACCCAAATAGGTTGAAAGTAAAAGGATAAAGAAAGATGTACCAAACAGTAAACAAAAGAGAACTGGAGTTGGTGGTGCCTATATCAGACAAAATAGATTTTTTTTAATGTTACTAGAAATAAAGAGGGACTTTCATGGTGACACAAAATTAACCCACTGGGAAGATATAAAACCTATAACCATACATATACCTAACAGTAGCACCCCAAACTACAGAAAGTAAAAACTGACAGAATTGAAGGAAATTTCATTTTATTTTATTTGAGACAGAATTTTGCTCTTGTTGCCCAGGCTGGAGTGCAGTGGCACCATTCTCGGCTCACTACAACCTCCGCCTCCCAGGTTCAAGCGATTCTCCTGCCTCAGCCTCCTGAGTAGCTGGGACTACAGTCACACGCCACCACACCCAGATAATTTTTGTATTCGGTAGAGACAGGGTTTCACCATGTTGGCCAGGCTGAACTCCTGACCTCATTACAGGCGTGAGCCACCGTGCCCGGCAGAATGGGAAATTTAACATTAAAAAAATTGACAGCTTTGATACCACATTTTCACTAATTAATAAAATTTAGGCAGAAGATCCACAAGAAAATAGAAGACTTGAACAACATTATAAGCCAAATAGACTTAACAGGCATCTAAGGACTACTCCATCCAACATCAACAGAATAGTTGCACACGGAACGTTCTCTGGGATAAAGCATATGGTAGGTTATGGAACAAGTCTCAATAAATGTAAAACGACTGAAATCACATAAAGTATACATTCAAACCACAATGGAATTAAATTAGAAATCAGTAACAGACAGAAAGGAAACCATATATCCCTAAATAACCAATGTGTCTGGCCGGGAGTGGTGACTCATGCCTGTAATCCTAGCATTTTGGGAGGCTGAGGTGGGTGGATTGCCCGAGGTCAGGAGTTCGAGACCAGACTGGCCAACATAGTGAAACCCTGTTTCTACGAAAAATACCAAAATTAGCTGGGTGTGGTGGTGCATGCCTTCTAATGACAAAAACACTCAACTAACTAGGAATAGTTGAGAACTTTCTCAACCTGATAAAAGTCATCTATGACCACATCACAGCTGATATGAACAGAGATGAAAGACACAAATAATTGACCCTGATTAAAGAAGAAAATAGAAAATTTAGGATGGGCGCGGCGGCTCATGCCTGTAATCCCAGCACTTTGGGAGGCCGAGGCGGGAGGATCACAGGTCAGGAGATCAAGATCATCCTGGCTAATAAGATGAAACCCCGTCTCTACTAAAAATACAAAAAAATAACCAGGCATGGTGGCGGGCGCCTGTAGTCCCAGCTACTCGGGAGGCTGAGGGAGGAGAATGGCGCGAACCCAGGAGGCGGAGCTTGCAGTGAGTAGAGATCGCGCCACTCACTCCAGCCTGGGCGGCAGAGCGAGACTCATCTCAAAAAGAGAAAAAAGAAAATGATTCCTTTATAATTATTGAGGAATTCAACCTGTTAGCAAATAAAACATTTGTTTACTAAAAATACGTTTTATTTGAATAACAGCTTTTTTTTTTTTTTTTTTGAGACCGAGTCTAGCCCTGTCGCCCAGGCTAGAGTGCAGTGGCACGACCTCGGCTCACTGCAACCTACGCCTCCCAAGTTCAAGCAATTCTGCTGCCTCAGCATCCTGAGTAGCTGGGATTACAGGCGCCAGCCACCACGCCCAGCTAATTTTTTGTATCTTTAGTAGAGACAGGGTTTCACCGTGTTAGCCAGGATAGTCTCAATCTCCTGACCTCGTGATCCGCCAGCCTCGGTCTCCCAAAGTGCTGGGATTGCAGGTCTGAGCCACTTTATTCTTCATGACATGAACAGGCTCTAACATAAATTAGGTGCATTCCAGCCTGGCCTACGTGGTGAAACCCCGTCTCTACTAAAAATACAAAAATTAGCCCATGTGGTGGCACGCACCTGTAATCCCAGTTCCTCAGGAGGCTGAGGCAGGAGAATCGCTTGAACCTGGGAGGTGGAAGTTGCAGTGAGCGAGATCACGCCATTGTACTCCAGCCTGGGCGACAGAGCGAGATACCATCAAAAAAAAAAAAAAAAATTAGGTGCACAATAGATCTTTATTGAATGAATGAGTGAATTTCTATCCTTCCTCTTCAGTGAACAGTAGGGTTCATGTAAATGAGTCATTATTTGAGTGATAATAATTCATGTCCTTTTTCCTCCCTGACCATAGCTTGTCCTTTGTGTGTTTATATTTGTGTGTGAATGTGTGCATGTAAATGTTCTAACATTGAAGACTAAGCAGAGATTATTTTCCATAGCAGAAAAGAAGTGGCCTTAGAAGTTTCATAAATCAGAATTCAATTTAGGGTTCTACGTGAAAGGTTAATTTCACCCCATGGCAGCACAGTGGTGGGTGCTGTGGCTCACACCTGTAATGCCTTCACTTTCGGAGGCTGAGGCAGGAGGATTGCTTGAAGCCAGGAGTTGAAGACCAGCTTGACCAACATAGTCAGACCCCATCGCTTAAAAACAACAACAACAACAACAACAAGAAACCAGCGCTAATGGTCTAACTGCTGGGCCCTCCAAAAACTTAGGGACATTATCTGATGTACCTGTGTGAAGTTTTCATAATATTTACTATTAAATGAAGGTGAAGAGTTGCTTCTAGTTGGTTAAAAAACAGTTGAGAAGGAGATATTGAAGGTTGCCAGTGGGTGATAAAACCTGGTTTTAATGCTATCCTGGGACCCTCTGGTGGAAGCAAGGAAGGATTCCTGTGGCGTCTCTGATGATGTTTTGCTAAATGAAACCCTTCAACCTGCCAGCTTCAAAAGTATCTCAAGACAGCGCAATGGCTCATGCCTGTAATCCTAACACTTTGGGAGGCCGAGGCCGGTGGATTGCTTGAGGCTGGGAGTTCGAAACCAGCCTGGGCAATACAGTGAAACCCCGTCTCTACTAAAAATGCAAAAATTAGCCAGGGGTGGTGGTGTGCCCCTGTAGTCCCAGCTACTGGGGAGGCTGAGGTACAGGAATCACTTGCACCCAAGAGGCGGAGGTTGCAGTGGGCCAAGATCACACCACTGCACTTCAGCCTGGGTGACAGATTGAGACACTATCTCAAAAAAAAAAAAAAAAAAAAAAAGATCACAATTTTTGCAAAGCTAAGTGTGTCATTTTCTCCTTTTGGTTTCTGCATAACAAAGGAAATGGGAGAAAATACTTGGAAGCCATATACCTGATAAGGGATTAATACCCAAAAGATGTCAGGAACTCCAACAACTCT
>NW_012116599.1:7275428-7276857 GCF_000951035.1 Colobus angolensis palliatus | reverse complement strand
AAAAAAAAAAAAAAAAAAAAAAAAGGTGTCTCAGATGTCTCAAATTATGTAGTCTCAGATGGTATAGCGATGGGTAAGGAAAAAATTTTCAGTGGCCCTTTGGCTGTCAACAAGCATAAACAGTCAGGCACAAAAAACAAACAAAAACAAAACCCAGAAAACAAAAATATAAAACACACATTAACAAAACCATTCAAGAGGTGGCCTTCAGCAAAATTAGCAAACTCCAAGGTAGGAAACCAGGTCATTTGGGGTGTGTCTGGAGGAGAAAGAAGCCAGCATTGCAATGGAGGTGATGAGAGCTGTAACTGTTCTGTTTCTGGATCAGCCCGCCACTGGCTTAGATGTTAGCACATCAAATGCACTTCTCCTGAAGATGACAAGGCAAAGAAGGCCCATCCTCTTCTCCATTCCTTAGCCTTGTTAGGCCATCTTCAAACCTTTTGATAGCCTTAGCTTGCTGGCTTCTGGAAGGGTGATGTTCCATGCTCGTGTATAGAAAACTTTGACATATTTTGCGTCTGCGAGTTACCAGCATGAGTCCTATAAAAACTCGGCTGATTTGTTCCCACATATTGTTAATAGAGGCTCCTCTGCTGTGCCCTTAAATAGGAACCAAGGAGGCAAGAACCCTGGGGAACTCGAAAAGCCTCCCAATCAGGAAAAACAATGAATAGAGGAATTAGCTGAATTTTATGTCAATTCTTCTTTCTACAGGGAAACTAAATATGAATGTAATGAAATCTTAGTAGGTGAAAAAAGGAGTGAACTTTCTTTGATCATCAACTCAGGTGGAGTCCAGATGTTTATTCAAAAATTTGCTTGGTGAGCCTCAAGGCTCCATTCCTGAAATAAGAGCCCCAGTTATCAGACAGGGCATCCAGGTTCTTTACTGTGGTTTAAACAATAGCCCTGCAGGAATTTATCATAGAAGTGGCTTCCTGTTCTACTTGTCCCGCAGCCAATGCCTGAACAGTCTCAGTGGTATTTCTTCTGGTTCTTGAAAAAAAGTAGCCTATGCATGAGTTTATCAGTGGCTATTTTAGAGTATCATCATACTTCTTTGGAAAGCTGATATCTGACCTACTCCCTGTGAGAATTTTATAAAGTATGACATAATGAGTGCATTGCATCTTTTGTTAAGACCAAAGCTGAAGGTGGAATCTTTTTTTTTTTGAGACAGAGTCTCTCTCTGTCACCCAGGCTAGAGTGGAGTGGCACCATCTCGGCTCACTGCAAGCTCTCCCTCCCGGCTTCACGCCATTCTCCTGCCTCAGCCTCCTGAGTAGCTTACACTACAGGTGCCCACCACCCGGCTAATTTTTTTTTTTTTTTTTTTAGCGCCCAGTAGAATAAAGTATGACATATCTACAAAAAATATAAACCACAAAAAGTAACACAGGAGATGATATGCTATCCTACAGAAAAC
>NW_012116599.1:7269927-7274718 GCF_000951035.1 Colobus angolensis palliatus | reverse complement strand
ATTCTCCTGCCTCAGCCTCCTGAGTAGCTGGGACTACAGGTGCCCACCACCACACCTGGCTAATTTTTTATCTTTTTAGCGCCCAGTAGAATAAAGTATGACATATCTACAAAAAATATAAACCACAAAAAGTAACACAGGAGATGATATGCTATCCTACAGAAAACATACATAGATATAAAACATTCAGATAGATATAAAACACAGAATTTCTCCTCCACATGGGAAAGCAAGCCATGTTATTTCACAGCACTTTTGAATGCAACTTCATCTTTCTTTTATTTTGATTTTCAGGCTCAATGTATTTGTGATCAAAAAGTTTGTTGTTATTAGATAGTATAAAATAAAGCAGATCATTTCTGATTATTGCAGATTATTGCTTCCATTACTGGACAAGGAAGTGAGGACCTGGCTGCTTTCCAAGGAACCTTTCGCCATGGTAAAGGCAATTCTATTTATCAGTGTACATGAGGGCTCAAAGGTCTTACTAGGAATTTCCCTTTTAACTTTTGAAGCCAGTGAGTCTTCCTTACCACTTCAGAATAATTTGCATAACCAAGCCTATCAACTTTCCATGATTAAATTGTCCTTACAACAAAGAATCAACTCCATTGAAACAACTTTACAGGTCCACATGAGTGATTTTTAAAATCAAGTCTTTTAGGAAATATGAGCTTTTTAAATTTTAGTATTATCAAACCAACTTTGCCTTTCTTTGCTCAGCTGGTAGTAGAATGCCTTAAGCCCTGTTGGCTCAACCAAGATCTGTGCCTTGAAATCCGGGTTGAAGGAGGATTAAAATGCTAAACAAAACATCAAGAAATTAAAACTCCCCTAAGAAACAAGGTAAATACTATAGGACATACCAAAATACTCAGTGTTCATGCTGAATGTCTGTGTATGTGTGCATGGTGTCACCATGAGAAGATACCTGGGTGTACTCTGTAACACATGTACACTGATTTATTGTACTTTAAAATAGTATTGATTTAGGCTGGACACAGTGGCTCGCGTGTGTAATCCCAGCATTTTGGGAGGTCGAGGCAGGCAGATCACTTGAGGGATATGAGTTCGAGACCAGCCTGGCCAACATGGTGAAACCCCATCTCTACTAAAAATACAAAAATTAGCCAGGCATGGTGGTATGTGCCTGTCAGGAGACTGAGGTGGAGAATCCTTTGAATATAGGAGGCGGAGGCTGCAGTGCGCTGAGATCACACCACTGCACTCCAGCCTGGGCAACAGAGAGAGACTTTGTCTCAAAAAAACAAAGAAAAATTATTGATTTTCTGTATTTCCAGCATGTTATATAGAATTCTCCACAATAAAATAAATTGTGCTTTTTTGTTTAAATATTCTAACACATTCATAGCATTTTTCTTAAAGGGAAATGCTATGCTTCTTGGTTTAGAAGAATTTTTTTATAACAATATTTCATGAAAAATGTAACAAATACTCTCTACCAGTTTCCTTTCTTTTTTTTTTTTTTTCTGAAACAGAGTCTCACTCTGTCACCCAGGCTGGAGTGGAGTGGCATAATCTTGGCTCACTGCACTCTCCGCCTCCTGGGTTCAAGCTATTCTCCTGCCTCAGCCTCCCTAGTAGCTGGGATTATAGGTGCACGCCACCATGCCTGGCTAATTTTTGTATTTTTAGTAGAGATGGGGTTTCACCATGTTGGCCAGGCTGGTCTCGAACTTCTGACCTCAGGTGATCTGCCCACCTCGGCCTCCCAAAGTGCTGGGATTACAGGCATGAGTCACCGCTCCCCGCCTTTCTTTACCAGATTTCTAATTGATTTTAGTATGACAATTTCCTGAGATAGCAAATGGATGCCAATCTTTGATGAAAGGTATTGGTTGGGATTCTGAGGCTAACTGCACTACATTGAGGAGAGGGGGATGACTGTTTTGAGATGGGAAGAATGATGTCATGAAGGCAGCATATTTGTAATTCTAGAATCATATCTGCTCCCAATGTTTTGTAATGGTTTTAATGTAACGTTTGCTGTTTACTGTTTTCCTTGCAAGGAGACTTTATCACAAAGAAAAAATGTGCATGTCAGTCTAAGTACATAAATCTTCTATTGTTTTATCTTCTCTTGAAGGTGGAAGAAAGTCTTTGAGGCACTATATAGAAAGAACAGAGTTTTAAATCTCTTTCGTGCTTCAAAACATATTACCATAATACATACTCTGTTGAAAAAATAAAATACATAAATAAGTTAAAAGAGGAATGCAAAGATTAGTCATAGACTCAACATCTAGAGAATCACAGTGCTAAGTTTTTAATAGCTTCCAGATTCACTTCTGTTCATATATTTAACATAAATTGAATCTTAGAGTACATTTTTTTAACCTAGCCTTTTCATTTAAGGATATGAATACAGTCATCTGTTCATCTTTTAAAAAATGACTTTGTATGCCATCATTTAAAACTGTTGTACAATTTTCAATTGTATAGTTATTCATGATTGAATTCTCCAGGTTGTTTCTAATTTTTTAATTATTATAAATAGTACTATGAAGAACAGTCTATGGATGAATCTTTGTACATATTCTTAATTACTTTCTCAAGATAACTTCAAGAAATGAAATGTTGGGGTCAAAAACTATGCGTATATTTAATAGTTTTGAGATTGTAGGCCAGATGTGGTGGCTCATGGCTGTAATCCCAGCACTTTGGGAGGCCAAGGCAGGCAGATCACCTGAGATCAGGAGTTCAAGACCAGCCTGGCCAATATGCTGAAACTCCGTCTGTACTAAAAATGCAAAAATTAGCCTGGCATGATGGTGTGCACCTGTAATCCCAGCTACTGGGGAAACTGAGGCAGCAGACTAGCTTAAACTTGGGAGGCAGAGGTTGCAGTGAGCCAAGATCACACCATTGCACTTCAGCCTAGGTGACAGACTGAGACTCTGTCTCCAAAACAGAGAGAGAGAGAGAGATTGTAAAACAACCTTCCAGAACTCCCTGATCAAGTAAACCCATTTCCCTGCCCCTTTCACGAAGATCAGATAGAGATAAATTTACTTAGGATACTGCAGAAGGAACTACGTCTTCTTCTCATAAATATGAGTCTAAAATGTGACAAGAGCCTCAGCACTATCGGCTGTTGTGATTATGTCCTCACCTCTACTTCATTAACCACAAGGGACTTTTTATTTTTTCCTGGCGTAAAGAGCACATGCCCTTGTAAAGTGAGTATGCCACACCCTGAACTCTTAAAGTAAATATTTTGCCAGGGAAATCGAAGAACCGGAAGAAGAGAACCAATGGAAATGGGGAGGGCAGTCCCTACCACTCCCGTACTTTCCAAAGGAGCCTTTGCGTGCCGAGCATATTTACTTAACAGACCAAAGGTTTTTAATATGTATGAGAGTTGTGGCACTGATGATGAAATATTGGTAGCTCTCTATCGTAAATCTGAAAATTCCCCTGCATGTGTCTCATAAGAAGGCAGCTACAGTAATCATCCGACCAGGCAGAGAACAGTTTACTAAGGAATGCTGATCAGTTAAGGTACAACAGGGACTGAGGCCTGCATTCCTTCATAGCATGCAGCTTCAGGTTAGAGCCAAGAATTTCCAAGTGGTCGTTATGAATGGCGTTAATAGGCTAGCATGTTGGCATATTCCAAGTTCTAACGTGTGATGTGTAAATACTCCAATTTGATGTGGGTTTAAGTCTATTACAGTTCTGTAGAAAAGGTTCAGCTATCCATTTGTATATGGCTCCAGAGTTATTCCAGGAAAATCTAAGCCTAACCATTCTTTTAAGACAATGTGTATTTACTATGAACATAATCAGAAATGTGTGCAAAAATTCCGTACAAAACTATTCACTACATCACAATTAAAATAGGAAAGGAAACGAAAAATACACAAATACTCAGTAAGAGAATAGTGATTAAAATCATTCTTGGATATCCACAAATTTCAATATTATAGTATGTTGCCATTTAGTAATCTGCGAAGCATTTTATGCAAGGGATAAATGCTAATGACATAATGACAGTGAGACTAGCAGGACACGAAATCATAAATGGTGTGTTAACTCATTATGGGAAGTTGTATATTTCTCATAATTGTGTTTTTCCTATATTTATGCATTTTTTAAAAAGACTAGAAGGAAATTCATCAAAATGAAAATACAAATGATCTCTGGTAGTGGGAGGCGCTCCCCTTTGATTTTCACATTTTTTCTATATTTATCAATATCAATTTATTTATTTATCCATTTATTTATTTATTTATTTAGAGAGGGTCTTGCTCTGTCACCCAGGCTAGAATGCAGTGGAACAATCACAGCTCACTACAGTCTCAAACGCCTCTGCTCAAATGCATCCTCCTGCCTCAGCCTCCTGAGTAGCTGGGTCTACAAGCACGTGCCACTGCACCTGGATATTTATCCTTTTTTTTTAAACAATAGACACATGTTACTTATAATCAGAACAGAACAAACTATTTTCAAGACCACATGTGAAACGAACTACAGTTCCTAGTATATGAAGCAAAATAAACTTAGAAATATAGTCGGGCGCCATGGCTCATGCCTGTAATCCCATCACTTTGGGAGCCCAAAGAGGGCGGATCACTTCAGGTCAGGAGTTCAAGACCAGCCTGACCTACATGGTGAAGCACTGTCTTTACTAATAATATAAAAAATTAGCTGAGCGTGGTGGTGGGCGTCTGTCATCCTAGCTACTGGGGAGGCTGAGGTACGAGAATTGCTTGAACCTGGGAGATGGAGGTTGCAGTGAGACAAGATCATGCCACTGCACTCCAGCCT
>NW_012116599.1:7254943-7269768 GCF_000951035.1 Colobus angolensis palliatus | reverse complement strand
AGGAAGGAAGGAAGGAAGGAAGGAAGGAAGGAAGGAAGGAAGGAAGGAAGAGAGAGAAAGAGAGAAAGAAAGAAACAAACAAACAAACAAACAAAGCGTTAGGCTGGGCTCTATGGCTCACGCCTGTAATCCCAGCACTTTGGGAGGCCGAGGTAGCCAAATGACTTGAGCCAAGGAGTTTGAGAACAACCTGGCCACCATGACAAGACTCCATCTCTACAAAAAATGCAAAAGTAATAACCAGGCATGGTGGCACATGCTGTTAGTCCCAACAACTCTGGAGGCTGAGGTAGGAAGACGGCTTGAGTCTGGGAGGCAGAGGTTGCAGTGAGCCAAGATCATGCTACTTCACTCCAGGATTCCAACATGGGCAACAAAAGCGAGACCCTGTCTAAAAGAAAATAAGAAAAAGAAAAAGAAAAAATATATAATTGTACAGAGTTACTTTTATTTATAGCTTTAATACTTTATAGTAAAAATTGCCACTGGAAGAGGAATAAAGACCTATTTCTTTTTTTTTTTTTTTAGATGGAGTCTCTCTCTTGTTGACCAGGCTGTAGTGCAATGGGGCGATCTCAGCTCATCACAACCTCCGTCTCCTGGGTTCAAGAGATTCTCTTTCCTCAGCCTCCCGAGTAGCTTGGATTACAGGCATGCACCATCACGCCCAGCTAATTTTGTATTTGTAGTAGAGATGGGGTTTCTCCATGTTGGTCAGGCTGATCTCGAACTCCTGACCTCAGTTGATCCTCCGGCCTTGGCCTCCCAAAGTGCTGGGATTACAGGCATGAGCCACCATGCCTGGCCAAGGAAGACATTATTTCTTAGAATACTTCATACCAGGCTCTCATGAAAATATTACAGTAAGCCTTACAAAATTTTCACTGCCCTCCTAACTGTGTAGATGGCCCTAGAAGAAACATAACTCTGCCAGGAAGACATCAATAATATATTATATCTTGTGTTGGGATTTACAGGATAAAATAGATGAAAGCTAACTGGAAACAATTTACATGGCAAATAAGCTTTTAAGCTTTTAGAGAATTTAATTGTGAAGTTGTTTTATTAGGTTAGAAAAAATCTGTCCATAAAACTGTTTGAGAAACACAAATTAATTCATCTCATGAAGGCTAAAAAATGACTAATTAACCATACCAATAACTCACTGTGTTGGTTGGGCAAGTTATTGCGTTCTCTGGGCCTTGGTATCTCCATTAGACAATTAGAAGTGTGCAATTAGTTATTCCCCAAACTCTTTTTGGGAAGTAATATTATATGATTCAATGCTATAAAAATAACATTGGAAAGTAATATCGTATGATTCAATGTTATAAAAGAATTCTTTTACAGATCTTACAGCTTCATCTCCACTCAATGAGAAGAAATGACTATAACCTCTTACAGTATTCTAGCCTGATGATTTTAATCAGTTTATAACAAGCCAATTTAGCCAGTGGTTTTTTAAACGCTTTATTGCCTTTCGCGATGGTCTGACTGTAAACAAGCATCCATTTTGAACCTTGCTCTGTTTCATGACTGCATTACATCATGCCATCTTAGCCTTTCTTCTCACAGCGAAGTTAGGCAAACCCTAAGCTATTATGTCACTTCCAGCTACATACATTCCCATTTATGGCTCATTTCTTTAGCGTTCAGAGATGCCTGTTAGGAGTGAACCCAACCCTAGAAACAGATGAGCAACTGGAATGCTCCATCATGCTTGCCAGCCCAAGTCAAGAGCCACCAATCTGCTTGGAGTCTATACGGCACATCAGAAAGAGAAAATGAATCATTGGCTTGATGCAAACGATGTTTCAACCGCTGTAGAAATAGGTAGGGTGATGTAGTAGCTAACCAGGGAATGACGCTAATAAGCCCAAAGCTTTGGATCCATTACCCAATTGACTTATTGATTTGCCTCTGTCACGTGGATCTTTCCAAGCTGGCCACGTGTAAGGGAGCTTGAGTGAGTGATGGCAGATGAATAAGAATAAAATGTGGTTTCTACTGATACAAACATCAGTATAGTGTCTCCAGAAAAAGTCTGAAATTTTTATGAAAGCCAATGAATAGGATACACCCTGCATGATGATTGAGTGTAAGCATCTTCTGAGAGGCTCCTGCCCTTTTGGAGGAACACTGATTCCCCTTGGTAGAGACAAATGAAGATTGTCAACCCCTTTTAAACATCTGTGTCATACAGAGTAAGCCTTCCAGGAAAGAACCTTCTCCCAGAGATGAGTCAAGTGCAGGTGATAATTTTTACCTAAGCTGAGGGATGAATAGGACCACTGAGGGATGAACAGGACCACTGAAGGAAAAAAAGTTAAGGCTTGGTGCAGTGGCTCACATCTGTAACCCCAGTATTTTAGGAGGCCAAAGCAGGATCACTTGAGACCAGGAGTTTGAGATCAGCCTGGGCAACATAAGAAGACTCCACCTCTACAAAAAAAAGTTAAAATAGGCTGAGTACGGTGGCTCACGCCTACAATCCTACCTCTTTGGGAGGCTGAGGTGGGAGAATCACCTGAGGTCAGGAATTTGAGACCAGGCTGGCCAACATGGTGAAGCTGCATCTCTACTAAAAGTACAAAAATTAACCAGGTATGATGGTACACACCTGTAATCCCAGCTACTTGGGAGACTGAGGCAGAAGAATCACTTGAACCCAGGAATCAAGGGTTGCAGTGAGCCAAGATTATGTCACTGCACTCCAGCCTGAGCAACAGAGTGAGACTCCATCTCAGAAATAAATAAATAAAAATAAAAATTTAGCTGGGCATGATGACACACATGTGTAGTCCCAACTATTCAAAAAGCTGAGACAGGAGGAATTCTTGAGCCCAGAATTTCGAGGCTGCAGTGAGTTAGGATTAGAACACTCCCACCTGGGTGGCAGAGTGAGACCCCATCTCTGATAAATAAATGAATAAATAAATAAATATTAAGGAAAGCTACGACTCTAGGAAATCGGGTATCTTGCCATGACAGTCACTAGAGACTTTTCCACCCTAAAACTATGCGTTACTCGGGAATAGAGATGCAGAATCACTTTTTTTTTTTTTTGGACGGAGTCTTGTTCTGTCGCACACGCTAGAATGCAGTGGTGTGATCTTGGTTCACTACAGCTTCTGCCTCCCAGGTTCCAGCCATTCTCCCGCCTCAGCCTCCTGAGTAGCTGGGACTACAGGTGCACGCCATCACACCTGGCTAATTTTTGTATTTTCAATAGAGAAGTGGTTTCACCATGTTGACCAGGCTGTTCTCAAACTCTTGGCCTCAGGTGATCCTCCCACTTTGGCCTCCCAAAGTGCTGGGATTACAGCGTGAGCCACCACACCCGGCCCAGAATCACTTTTAAAAAGATGATTTCAGTAATGAAAGCAGTTAACTCACAACACCGTGGAGCCCGAGTAGCACATGAAGCACCTGTATATAGTTATCCTTTGTTCATTTCTCTTACTCTGAATGTATTTTATTTTAATATCACTTCTGCTTTCTTTGGGGATTTAAGCTTATTTTTTCCTCGCCTTCCTCCTCCTTCTTTTCTCTCTATCTTCTCTCCCATCCCACCTGCTTTTCTTATTCCTTTTCAATAGGCCATTAGTTTTTACATATAAAATATAGTATATAAGATTTTTCCCCTCTTTCTGCTTCCGTTTTTTCTCCTTCCTTGATTTCTGTGCCAAATATTAGTGTACATGAGTAGAATTTTACTTAAGCTCTAGAAAAATGTTGATCCTTTTACTTACTGATAAAAATGTATGTGTTTACTTTCAAACTGTACCTCTAATAGAAAAGACATTAGCAAGTTCTTCCACAGACTTTTGGGAGTTTAGAAGTAGATAGCATGAACACGTAATGGCTAAAATGCCATTACAAATGAGAAAGCTTCTGTTTCAGCATGAAGGCAGCTAAGAAAATCATCCAGACACAAGGTTCTTCATCCCTCCAACTCCTAAGAAGTCCAACCTCCACAATAAATAATAGAAGTAAGAGACTAGGGCCAGGTGCAGTGGCTCATGCCTGTAATTCTGGCACTTTGGGAGGCCGAGATAAGAGGATCACTTGAGGTCAGGAGTTCAAGACCAGCCTGGCCAACATAGCGAAACGCCATCTCTACTAAAAATACAAAAATTGGTCGGGCATGGTGGTGCATGCCTATAGTTCCTACACAGGGGGCTGAGGCAGGAGAGTCCCTTGAACCCAGGAGGCAGAGGTTGTAATGAGCCGAGATCGCACCACTGCACTCTAGCCTGGGTGACAGAGTGACAGCGAGACCCTGTCAAAAAAAAAAAAGAAGAAGAAGAAGAACAAGTAAGAGACTAAGTACAGGAATGCAGGGAATTATTTTAAGAAACTGGGAAGCTAAAACTAATGAGAACTTTCAGTGAAGGAGGGGAAGAAAGGAGGAAGAGACTGAATGATGTGATGTTTCCTATAATTTATAGCAATAAAGCACATTAGAAGGACAGGAATCTCTTATTTCAGGAATTTTAACTATACCAAAATATATAAATAAGAAATGACCACTGAAAGTTACCGTGCCAAATTACTCTATAGAATGTGAAAGATGCATCTTAGACAAACACATGAACACACAGAAGCATTTGTTGAACATCTGCCATGTGGTCAGGTTGCCCAAAAGAAATAACACAGGCCAGAAACCAGAAAGACTAAGTTCTAAGGTCATCTGGGTCACACACTAGCCGTGTGGCCCTGATCAAACAAAAGTTTAGCCTCAGTTTCTCATTTAAAACGTGGGAATAAGCATGTATCCAAGTATGATTGAGAGGATTGGTGAGGTGATCTAAGTGAAAGTAGCCTGTACAATGTAAAGTATGACTCAAGCGCAAACTGTTATTGATGATACCATTTCTACTGCATTAAGCAATGTGGTCAAGACACAGGCATAAAAGAAGTAGTCTTGTGATTGAGCAGCTTGTGATTTAGTTGGAAAGACAAAACAAAAATGCATAAGAAAGTCATTACAAGGGCAAGAATTTATATAGCAACTTACTGGCAAGCACTTTTATATGTGTGTTATATATATTAATTTGTTTAATCATTACAATAATAATATAAGTATCATCATATATAGTCTCTATTGTATATATCATAATGACTGTTATAATTCCCATTTAACAACTGAGGAATCTGCTACAAAGTAAAATGAAGTAACTTGCCCAGAGTCACAGGATGTAAGTGACAGAAATGAGATCTGAACTCAGTAGTAGAGAGAGAGAGAAAGAGAAAGAGGAGGAGGAGGAGAACGAGGAAGGGGAGGAGAAGAATACGGAGAAGAAAAATAAATAGAAAGAGGAAAATACGGTTCTAAATTCTGTGTTCCACATTTTATGTTATTAAAAGGAGACATTATTCAGGTAACCAACAACCTAGCGGTGAACACTCACTCTGATGAATATTCTCAGAGAAACAAAGATATATTAAAAACTAGTCTCTTCCTTTAAAGAAGTTGGTGAATTATGAAGACACTACAGATAAAGTGTTAGAGTATGGGAATTTGACACAGGACATTTTACACAAAAGAAGAAATGAAGTTGTTCTCTTTTTTCCTTCTATTCTTTCAAGACTTGTCTGAATCATAAACATCAATTAGGGTTTCTTTGACTAAGGAGAGAAAATATATTCTAGAAATGGAAGGGGGAGAACAATGTCATAAGTAAATAAATAAACACACAAAAACTTCCTAGATATGATAAGATCATCTCCTGGCACCTGTAGACATTTCTTGTATGTGATGCCAAAAAAAAAAAAAAAAACACCCTGCTTCTATTTCATCATTCAAAAAAAAATTGCAATCCACCCACAATGTGCGTGCCAGCATCCTACAAAAGTTTACCTGGCACGTGTGCCATTTGGCCTGGAGTTCTGGCAAGGACTACTCCAGCTCCCTCATCACCCTCAACTCTTGCAGTTTGATGATTGCTGACTTCTTAGTCTTAATTTTTGTCGTGACCTATTTATCATTTCCTGTACATCAGTAAGAGACTTGACGTTAGAGTAGAAAGTAGTCTGTCAGCATTAAGTCGCACTGAATAAACTTGAACCAAATCCAGTTCCCAGGAGTGACTAACAGGAGTCTAGCATGATCACACATGAGCCATCTAATCCCTTTCACCAAGCCTATGAGTGTGATGCAAACAGAGAAACTCAAACAGGGATTCAAGAAGAGTTTTTTAAAACCAACATCCACCAGAGATAAGATCAGGATGCGGGGGGAAAAGTTAGCAGGATTCCCAAATGAGGAGTTGGAAAATTCAGAGGGTGGAAAGACATTGTTTGGGAACGTGAATGCTAAACACATATCAGCCTCAGACAGAAGACAAAGCCAAGAGTAGAGGGGAAAGGAACTGATTGTGTGTCTATCTTTGGGGACACACAAGGCCTTCTTTGAGCCAGGCCTTCTTAGATCTGGGCCTTCAGACCCTGACCATTGTCAAGGTGACTAGCCTAGGGGACATTTAGCATACACATCTGCAGGCTTGGGGAAGCCCCTCAGAACATGAAAGGGAACTCACTTGGTAGAATTCTATCCACGCTTCTCCTGTGCAATTCCATCATTCCAAGAAGTCCTGGGAAAATACAAAAACTCTTCTGGTCTTATCTCTCACTTAACATAATAAACATATCTAAAAGTCTTTCCCCAGTGGGTCTTCACTTGCCCCTGGAGGAGCTAAAACCATCACTGTTGTTAGGTGGTCATATTCTACATGTCATTCAATGTCTAATTCAAAGGCTACTTTTTCAAAGAAGTTCCCATAATTGGATGGAATAGTTCTCTACTTTGAACTCCCATCAGGCTTTGTTTTTCATGCCACATAGTCACCTGTATTGTCCTGTCCTTGTCTGTTTAGCACCTTACAGAGGGTGCTCAGAAGTTCAAGGATGTGTGGAAGATGGATCAACCATGTGAAGTCACCTCTGATTACTCCTACCCTCATTTGCCCTAACTGTTTGCCACTAATTCTTTTTATTTCTTTTTTTAAATACTTTAATTTCTAGGGTACGTGTGCACAACGCGCAGGTTTGTTACATATATATACATGTGCCATGTTGGTGTGCTGCACCCATTAACTCATCATTTACATTAGGTATATCTCCTAATGCCATCCTTCCCCCCTACTCCCTCCCCACAATAGGACCCGGTGTGTGATGCTCCCCTTCTGTGGCCAAGTGATCTCATTGTTCAATTCCCACCTATGAGTAAGAACATGCGGTATTTGGTTTTCTGTTCTTGCAATAGTTTGCTGAGAATGATGGTTTCCAGCTGCATCCATGTCCCTACAAAGGACACGAACTCATCCTTTTTCATGGCTGCATAGTATTCCATGGTGTATATGTGCCACATTTTCTTAATCCAGTCTGTCACTGATGGACATTTGAGTTGATTCCAAGTCTTTGCTATTGTGAATAGTGCTGCAATAAACATACGTGTACATGTGTCTTTATAGCAGCATGACTTATAATCCTTTGGGTATATCCCCAGTAATGGGATGGCTGGGTCAAATGGTATTTCTAGTTCTAGATCCTTGAGGAATCATCACACTGTTTTCCACAATGGTTGAACTAGTTTATAGTCCCACCAACAGTGTAAAAGTGTTCCTATTTCTCCACATCCTCTCCAGCACCTGTTGTTTCCTGATTTTTTAATGATTGCCATTCTAATTGGTGTGAGATGGTATCTCATTGTGGTTTTGATTTGCATTTCTCTGATGGTGAGTGATGATGAGCATTTTTTCATGTGTCTGTTGGCTGTATGAATGTCTTCTTTTGAGAAGTGTCTATTCATATCCTTTGCCCACTTTTTGATGGGGTTGTTTGTTTTTTTCTTGTAAATTTGATTGAGTTCTTTATAGGTTCTGGATATTATTAGCCCTTTGTCAGATGAGTAGATTGCAAAAATTTTCTCCCATTCTTAGGTTGCCTGTTCACTCTGATGGTAGTTTCTTTTGCTGTGCAGAAGCTCTTTAGTTTAATTAGATCCCCTTTGTCAATTTTGGCTTTTGTTGCCGTTGCTTTTGGTGTTTTAGACATGAAGTCCTTGCCCATGCCTATGTCCTGAATGATATTACCTAGGTTTTCTTCTAATGTCACTAATTCTTTTTACACTTTGCCTCCAACTCATTTCCTTCTCTCCCACTTTGGCTGTCCTGGTCTCAGGTCTCAGAGCTCAAAGTCTGTATTAATATAGTAGTTTTCCGAAGCGGTGTCCTCACCCCAGCCACAGAATCAAATAATAGTAGGATGATAACATCCCAAATTTGTTCTCCATTGTTCTAATTGGTTGGTCCCCAGGAGAGAAAAAGAGGTTGACAGACCAGTCCAACTTCCCCAGGGGGCTGTTTTTGACACAGGCAAGATCCTTTTATAGGAACTAGACCCAAGGAGAGGAAGCAAATAGGGAAAAAGAGTAATGATGGGAAAATTACATGAACAGAGTGAGTTGATGAGATTTTTTTTTGGTGGGGGGGGAGCGGCGGGCAGTAACCATGAGTTTGAAATTTTAAAGAAAGGAAAAATGTCTACAGGGAATACTTTGAAATTTTTTGCTAAATGATGCTCTGTGGAAAAAACTTGTAGAGGATTTCTTACCTCTACAAGAAATCCTACAGTAAGTTGAAGTTTATTTTTGAGAACTTTGTGCTTAGACTACTGGATTGCTCGATGTCATGTTGAACAAGACTAAATTATACCAGGCTTGGTGGCTCACACTTGTAATCCCACATCTTTGGAAGGCTGAGGCGGGAGGATTGCTTGAGGCCAGGAGTTCAAGACCAGCCTGGGCAACATAGTAAGACCCCCCACCTCTACAGAAAATGTATAAATAATTTTTTTAAAAAACTAGATCACAGAATATCTCAGCCTTATTCTGGCTACAATAGAACCTCAAGATCATAGAATCATAAAATATAAAAAGGAAGTTATCTCCTTAAATATATCAGAAAACTGCATTCCACAAAACTTAAGTGACCTATGCAAAGGTATATCATTAATCATTGGCAGAGTCTAGCAACCCAGAAATTACCCTGCCCAAGCAATTATTCTTGCTGCTGTAATATCCAAAGAATCCCATAAAATGCAGACCATGCCTATTATTTCCATTCTTAACCCATTACCTATCAAAAGAAATTTTAATATCTTAAGCAGGAAGTCACATAGGAAGACACACAAAAATATTAAATGAGTAAAATTTACCCTAAAATGGACAGAGCTTAATAGCTTTTTGATATTTATAATTTGGCATTAATTTCTTCATAGATCTGTCACTTTCTCCCAAAATGTACCTTCTACTGAAGTTAAATAAGCCTCCTTTGTCATAATAAAGCCTATTTATTATTGAAAGTTCTCTCTATAACACATTATTTATGTTCTCATCATTATTTATGTACTTATTATTCTTTGGATACCTATTTCTATACCTATCTTAGAGATAAGAGACTTGGAAAATTGAATAACTTGCCTGAGGTCACCTGACTTATAATGTCAGAGCTGAGATTTGAAACCAGATAAATCCAGACACACATTCCACACTGCTTCTGTTCCATCACCTGCTTCTTCCATACTGGCCATAAAAGGAGAAAGTTGACAGTTCCCCAGGAATCACTGGATTCCAAACCTGGGTAAGCACCCTTGCCTAGGTTCACGTGGCTAGACTCTAGTGGAATCAGAAATTCAACACTGAACTACCTTCTTCCAAAACCCAAGCTGCTTCTACTGTGTTTTCCTTTGACTTCCAGTCCTTGCTTCTGTCTGTTGCACTATAACTTTTCCAAGACTTCCATGGCATTGCTAGAGGTAACTCTGTCTTCCATGAAGCATTTCCTTATACTCCTTGCTTCATAGTTACTTATCACTTATAGCAGTTTGCTACAATACTTCAAACTGAAGGATTGTTAACTTCAAATTGTTTGGATCCCTAGGCACTGCCATGGCTGATCTCCAAGATGTTTACCCAGCCCCAGAAATTGTGTTTGGCTCTGTATGTATAGGTATATTTTTCTTGAGAAGTAGGCCATAGTTTTCATCCAAGCCCTCAAGGAGTCCACAACTCCAAAAAGTTGAAGAATGGCTACCTCGGAGCACTTCTGCAAATCCTTAGATTTGCTCTAAAAACAAACAAACAAACAAAATACAAACAAACCAAAAAAACTGTGCTTCTTCTTTTCAATTTATTTCCCTGAGTCTACTATGCAAAGGAATTTCAACAGCCCTGGGTCTTTTTGGTAACAAAAGGGGCTCCAAATTTCCCTCAGTGCTTTCCTATGGTCAGAATTCCAGGATCCTGGTTATTTGAGCACCACAGCTAATTTCCCAGCTGTGGCACTTCCCCACTTCTTTCCTTTATCCTTGTTCAGACAATTATGCTGCGCTTTTCCTATACTACTTGATTACTCCTCCTTTGAAAGTCTGACTGATAAACTGTTCCCAGGCCCTTTATCTCAAGCCTTTCATTCTCTGCCTGACTGAGCAGGTAGTTTCCTGATACTGGGCCCAGAGCCAATCAGTTCTCTTTTGAAAAAAAATTCCCAAAAGGAAAACCAAACCTATTGAGAAATATGAAAAATGTAGAACCATTTTATTCCTGTCATCTATGTTTATCAATTCAGGGCTTCAAGTTAGAAATGCAAAATGATTCGGGGAAACGGCAGTGAAATGTTTGAATCCACAGTCAGATTTCAGTGCTATAAGTGAACTCATCCAGTTCAACAAACAAGTTGACCAAACACCCACAAATTTCATCCAAGCCTCAGTTTTAAGAGGGTTTTTTCCTCCAAATCATTCTCTATCACCAACTCCAAGACATACACATATTCTTTTCTTACTTGAGTCCGTATTTTTCTTTTTCCTTTTTTTTTTTTTTTTGACGCTATCCCTCCCCCAGCCCCCCACCCTCCGACAGGCCCTGGTGTATGAGGTTCCCCACCCTGTGTCCAAGTGTTCTCACTGTTCAATTCCCACCTATGAGTGAGAACATGTGGTGTTTGGTTTTCTGCCCTTGTGATAGTTCGCTGAGAATGATACTTTCCAACTTCATCCATGTCCCTGCAAAGGACATGAACTCATCCTTTTTATGGCTGCATAGTATTCCATGGTATATATGTGCCACATTTTCTTAATCCAGTCTATCACTGATGGACATTTGGGTTGGTTCCAAGTCTTTGCTATTGAGAGCATTTTTCTAATTCTATATACCAAAGCTTCTTAGCCACAAACACAGGAACATGTCAACTCACCTTGCATGGCAGCAATTTTCCTGACTTTGGGCCTAAACTGGATAATGCAAATCATATATACAGACTTAACTGTGTATAGCACCCAATCTAAAAATACGTATAGTTATACAAAAGAAAAAAGTAAATAAAAATCAAAGTCATGGTCACATCTAACCAGCACAAAACTAAAGATCTGCCAACTGGCTTCGTGATGCAAGGTTTAGTAACTGACTATATCCTGGGCTCAGCAGTAGGACCTAGCCCCTCACTAAGGTATTAAATCTGCAAAGACAGCTCTAGGCAGCAGGCTGGCAGTAGCTTCTGCCCATGATGAGGGTCAGCAGCCCTGGAAAGGCAAGGCAGAGACTCTTTGTTCAGCAACTTCCTACCCTCATTTTCTTTCCAATAGGAAACAAGCCACCCCACAGTTCTCATCAACTCTGCCAAACCTCTCCGCTTCCCAACTTCAGCTTTACCAGAAGAGATAAAAAGGAGAAATTGCTTTTACTCTTTGGACACAATCATGGAGTTCGTGTTTGGGAAAAAGTGGACACAGTGAGATCACACTTCTCCCTAGGTATCGGGGGTTCTCTCTCACTGGTGTTATATGGATCTGAGAAAGTGAAATAGGGGACAAAAGATGAGATAACGGAAAAGGTCTCGATGCTAGGATTAAAGTTGAGTGGACAGGCCGGGTGCAGTGGCTCACGTCTGTAATCCCAGCACTTTGGGAGGCTGAGATGGGTGGATCACTTGAAGTCAAAAGTTCAAGACTAGCCTGGCCAACAGGGTGAAACCCCATCTCTACTAAAAATACAAAAATTAGCCGGATATGGCAGCGGGCACCTGTAATCCCAGCTACTGGGGAAGCTGAGGTAGGAAAATCGCTTGAACATCAGAGGTTGCCGTGAGCCGAGATCATACCACTGCACTCCAGCCTGGGCAACAGAGAGAGACTCTGTCTCAAAAAAAAAGAAAAAAATATTTGAGTGGACAAGGAGGATATTCTAGTAGAAAGCGCTTGGTTATTCTGAGTGGGTGGGAGGAGAATCACTACACGGTTTGAGAAGCAGAACTGTGCTTGATATCCATTTAGTTTTTCCTTCCTTTCGGTGAGAGAATTTCTTCAAAAGTGCAATGAAGTTTCACTTCTCAGCTAGCACAGTGACCACCTCTTCCACGCTGTTTGAAGTTCTGGCTGTCTTGTGGGGTCCATTGTTACCACAGTAGAACCCAACCAAAGTGGGCATTGCCCCCAACTCCTGGTGTGACTAGCAATCCCACATAAATGGTTTTTCCCATTTCTTCACTTTGAAACCTCAGTCAATAGCTCAAGATCCTTACTATCTAGAAGGAAGAAGAAAGGGAACTTCCTTTTTTAAACAACATTTACATAACACAAACATGCCTTTTATTGCAGACCTTTTTGTAAGTGATTTTCAAATATTAACTCATAACGTAAAAAAATCCCATGCTAGGGACTTTTGAGTCTATTATTTACTCCTGTGTCTCTCAGAATGGTATTTGGAAACTACTCATACCAGAATCACATGAGTCTTGTGAACAGTGAAGGTGTCTAAACCTTCTAAATCAATCCATAAAACAACTGGGAGAGGTAAGTATATTCACATTCAGTTTTCTTTACAGATGAAGAAACTGAAACTCAGAAAAATTTACGTCCCACCATAGGCCACATAGCTAGTAAGTCCCAGAGCCCAGATGGAAACATGAGTCTGCCTGGCACTAGAGCTCATGCTCCGTCAGCAACAACATGAAATAATGTAGGAGAATGAAATAATGTAGGACAGGCTAGGCACAGTGGCTCACGCCCGTAATCCCGCACTTTGGGAGGCCGAGGCAGGTAGATCATGGGAGGTCTGGAGTTTGAGAGCAGCCTGACCAACATGGTGAAACCCCCTCTCTACTAAAAATACAAAAATTAGCCAGGCATGGTGGCACTTGTCTATAATCCCAGCTACTCAAGAGGCTGAGGCAGGAGAATCACTTGAACCCAGGAGGTGGAGGTTGCGGTGAGCCGAGACTGCACCATTGCACTCCAGCCTGGGCAACAAGAGCGAAGCTCTGTCTCAAAAACTAAAATAAAATAAAGAAACAATGTGGGAGGACGAACACATTGATGCTGCCTGCTACAACTTCAGCAGCAGAACCTCGGACATCTACCTTGTGCAATACACTCCTGAGTGGCGCTGCTGTGTCTCACACACAGCACTTTGGCCTCAGTAGATGACCGTGGGACAAGGAAGACTGAGGACTGAGTAAGACCTAAGGTGAGACAGGAATGGAGTGGACAACAGCTACAGAAGGTGGGAGCTGTACGAGTTCAGCTGTGGATCATCCAGGCAGAAGAACACGATGTCAGGACGCTCAAGATTTAAGAAACTGGAGTGTCCCCAGAGATGACAAGCGATCTGTGAAGAGACCTGTTCAACAAAGTGGGTAGGGCTGCAGTGAACAGCAGAAAAATGAACAGAAAATAACAGACCCCATCACTGTGCCCAGTTTTCGAGACAGGCTGCGGTCCCTGGGGTGAGAGCAAAGTGGCTTTGAGAATAAGGCACGGCCGTCTCCGGAACTGAGACCCGGCCTTGGCCCCAGCAATAGGGCAGAAGCCCAGAAATCACAGCTGGATGCATGGTCAGGTTGGGCCAGTGGCGAGGTGGCAAAGTCCTAGCACATTGTCTGGAAGGAGGCATTTTCCACTCTTCCGTGGACCACCATGGTCGCTGGAGAGGGTAAAGGGAATCTTGGGTGGCTCTAGGCTTAGCAAAGCTCACCAAATACTTTGATGTTTTTGCCGAGGCATTTGTATACTCAGATTAATTTTGATATCTCCAAAAAGGGGCCATAAGTCATTTCCTAAACATATTTGATCACAGTGTTATTGGCGGAGAATCCTCATGTGTCTGCAGCAACCTCAATTCTCACCTCCTCAGAAGGAAGAGTTCTACTAATGGCCATAAGACTGAGGGAGAGATTGAGGCAAGTTTTAGAGCAGGACTGGAAGTTTATTTAAAAGGTTTAGAGCAGGAATAAAAGGAAGTAAACTACACTTGGAAGAGGGTCAAGCAGTCGACCTGAAAGACAAGTGCATTCTTTGACCTTTGACTTGGGATTGTATACATTGGCATGCTTGTGGGGTCTTGGCATCTGTCCCTTTTCCCCAGATTCTTCCCTTGGGGTGGGCTGTTCGCATACACAGAGGCCGTCCAGCGCTTGGGAGGGGCCCCACGTGCAGTGTGTTTACTGAAGTTGTATGCATACTCACTGGAGCTATTCTTCCCTTTCCAGCCGAGTGTTTCTATAAGGTCATACACCAATTAAACTCTGCCATTTCACCGCTTAGTGTGCATGCTTGAGCCTACTCACCCAACTCCTGAGATCTTATCGGCAAGCTGCTGATCACCAGTTTCAGGTTTTTTTCTATCTACTGGGAGACTGCCTTTCCCTGGCACTGGCTGTGACCAATTATTATTTTAGAAAGGCAATTTAACAACCACCTGACTATCACTAGATGGTCAGATGGTTGCCTGATATTCCGGGTGGGAAGTTGGGGGGCCTCTCCTGCCC
>NW_012116599.1:7248580-7248933 GCF_000951035.1 Colobus angolensis palliatus | reverse complement strand
AATTTTTTGTATTTTTAGTAGAGACAGGGTTTTGCCATGTTGGCCGAGCTGATCTTGAACTCCTGAGCTCAGGTGATCCAGCCACTTCGGCCTTCCGAAGTGCTGGGATTACACTCATGAGCCACTGCATCCAGCCTACAGCCCTTCTTTTCCTTCCTGCAATCCATCATCTCTGTTTCTCCTGGTGGCAAAACTCCCTTGTGGAAAGCACACCTTTTTCTGCCACCTACTTCTCTTTTGCCACGTGTACAGCCCCTAGGTTACTTCTAAGAAGAAAACGGCTTTCTCAGAATGGGATTCTCAGACATCCCTGAGTCTTTTAGCCCAGGTTTTGAAGAAATTGACACCCCTTT
>NW_012116599.1:7247285-7248257 GCF_000951035.1 Colobus angolensis palliatus | reverse complement strand
AATTTTTTGTATTTTTAGTAGAGACAGGGTTTTGCCATGTTGGCCGAGCTGATCTTGAACTCCTGAGCTCAGGTGATCCAGCCACTTCGGCCTTCTGAAGTGCTGGGATTACACTCATGAGCCACTGCATCCAGCCTAGAGCCCTTCTTTTCCTTCCTGCAATCCATCATCTCTGTTTCTCCTGGTGGCAAAACTCCCTTGTGGAAAGCACACATTTTTCTGCCACCTACTTCTCTCTTGCCACGTGTACAGCCCCTCGGTTACTTCTAAGAAGAAAACGGCTTTCTCAGAATGGGATTCTCAGACATCCCTGAGTCTTTTAGCCCAGGTTTTGAAGAAATTGACACCCCTTTTTTGCCAAATCGCCAAAACTCTGAATGGGGAAAGCCAGCCCCCTTTTGGCTCTTTGCTTGTTAACACTTCACTGTACTCAAATCAAGTGATTGGCACTGGGTGTGGTGGCTCACACCTGTAATCGCGACACTTGGGGAGGCTAAGGCAGGAGGATTGCTTGAGGTCAGGAGCTTGAGGCCAGCCTGGGCAACATAGGGAGATCCCATCTCCTAAGAAGAAAGAGGGAGATTCCGTTCCAAGGCATCTGTGAGCCTGTGGAATAGACACCATGAGCAAAGCTCACCCTCTCGAGTTGAAAAAACTTACGAACAAGAAGTTATCGTTGAAGTTAAATGGCGGCAGACATGTTCAAGGCATATTGCAGAGATTTGAGCCCTTTACGAATCTTGTGATAGATGGCTGCATGGAGATGGCAACTAGTGGGCAACAGAACAATATTGGAAAGGTGGTAATACCAGGGAATAGTATCATCATGTTAGAAGCCTTGGCCGGGCGTGGTGGCTCACGCCTGTAATCCCAGCATTTTGGGAGGCCGAGGCAGGTGGATAACTGGTGGTCAAGAGTTCTAGACCAGCCCGGCCAACATGGTGAAACCTCATCTCTACTAATAACACAAAA
>NW_012116599.1:7231694-7245500 GCF_000951035.1 Colobus angolensis palliatus | reverse complement strand
AGAAAGAAAGAAAGAAAGAAAGAAAGAAAGAAAGAAAGAAAGAGGAGGGAGGGAGGAAGGAAGGGAAAAGAAAGAAAGTCCACTTTTCGTAAAAATAATAATTAAATAATAAAATGTAACCAATTAAAAATATTTGACTCCTCGAAAATATCAAGGTCACCAAAACCAAGGAAAAACTGAGTCACTATCACAGTCCAAGGAGCACTGAAGACACGTGACAACTAAATGGAATGTGGTCTCTTGGAGGGATCCTCAAAACGAGAAAACACATTAGTGGAAAACTAGTGAAACCCAAATAAGGTCAGGAGTTTAGTTAACAGGAATGCGCCAGTGTGATCTTCTGTTTTCATCAATGCAACATGGCTATGTAAGTTGCCCACAGTAGAGGTAGCCAGATGAAGGGCACACGAGAATTCTCCCTACTATCTTTGTAACTTTCCTGTACACCCAAAATTTTTCCACAATAAAAGAGCAAAATTTAAAATTGAAAAAAATGTCTATGCACAAGCATGAGTCTAGTCCAAGCAGACTGTTATTATTATTTTAGCCAAATCGTGTCCTTTCTCCTGCTTTTCATGGATTAATTTAGTTTTCATAAGGCCTTCTCCACAATCAGATGCAAGAAGTTCTTCCCACTGGTTCCTAATGCCCCACCAAAACCTCTCTGCAGCCATGCCCTGCTCTTTTCCTTTCTACTGCATGAAAGAAGATTCCTTTTTGTTTGTTTGTTTTCCTTTTCCTACAGATTCTTCCCTGAGGCTGGGCATGGTGGCTCATGCCTGTAATCCCAGCACTCTGGGAGACCAAAGGCTCCCTCACCAAGGATCACCTGAGGTCAGGAGTTTGACACCAGCCTGGTCAACATGGAGAAACGGCATCTGTACTAAAAATACAAAAATTAGCAGGTCTTGGTGGTGGGCACCCGTAATCCCAGCTACTCGGGAGACTGAGGCAGGAGAATTGCTGGAACCCGGGAGGTGAAGGTGGCAGTGAGCCGAGATCACACAGCTGCACTCCAGCCTGGGCAACAGAACAAGACTCTGTCTCAAAAAAATTAATTAATTAAATTAAATTTTTTTTAAAAAAATTGTTCTTCTCTGAAAGCATCCAGAGAAGATTGAGACAATGTGGGACTATGGGCTTTAGTTTTCCTTTGAGTCAGGATCTGTTTCCGGGGGTGACTTCTACTCACTTCTGACTCTACCACTTACACACACACACTCACACACACACACACACACACCTTTCAGCTTCAATTATATGCTACTGTAAACGTTATATAATCCCATCTGCATTTTACCAGGCTTGTCTTAAAGGTCAAACCGCCCCCTAGCAACCTAAACTACAAGCAGAAACCATGAACTTACAGTGACATATTCTTGTACCTTTTTCTTTTTAAGCAAATGGCTCATTTAAAGTGATACAAAGTAAAGAACAACAAGCAGAAAATGAATCATGTGGATTGAGACTGCACCTGTCAGCACACAGAGAGGAAGAAAAAGTTGAAGCCAAATGTGTAAATGTCAGCATATGTCTTTTCATTAAAAGAAAGAACTTTACTGTTAGCATCACTTTTCACACCAGTTTTCAAAGAGTGGGAGACAATATTTTCCAGTTGCCATCAGAGCAGGCAAAGCACCACAACTCTAAAGATAAAATGTCAACATCAATATTTCCTGGAAATCAGTATTGATGGCATTCACACAGTTTTGCCAGACCATCAGAAAGGTTAAGAACATAGAAAACTCCTGTAATGCCGGGTGGAATCAAAATGAAAGGTTGTCAATCAATGAGAGACGAAGATGAGAGGCCCAGCGTGCTTCTCATGATTAATGGAAATTCTGATAGATAATATCAGGACTTTGGTTTTTAAAATTAAGAAGTAGAAAGCAGCAAACTCCTCATCGTTTCCTCTTCTGTATTCTTTGTCTGTTTTAAAACTGGCTTACCTAGATTTGAAAGAGTCTTCCTACTAGCAATTTAAATGTAGAAAAGTATACTACCAAAAAATGGCCTACTTAGAGTTCGGTGATATTTTAACAGATACCACAGAGGCCACCTCCACAACCATTTGAGTTTCAGATGATGAAATGGGGCCGCAGGTCTGTTGAATGACTTTTCCAGGGTGAGTTATCTACTGAGTTGTTGGGATTCCCTCAGGATGGTGGCAGAAATATTAAAGGGAAATATTAGGGAAAGTTATAAGGAATAGTCACAAACCTTTTTGGAAGGTCGAAAGGTTACATGGCTTGTAGTGATTGAACAGGCTGAAGGCAGCCACTTCTTACCTTAGAGCATTAGAATACTAGGGACGATGGAGGTTTCCCCAGTTAAGTCTATTTTCCCTACCTTAGGTAACGTTACCTAACTAACCTTTGAGCCAGATGGCCCTCTCGCGGGGAGGTGGACCAGGAATATTGCCCCCAATGGTATTTCCTTTAAACCGCGGTACCTGAGCTTTAATCATTTGTAGAACTACTCTCTTAACCATATTAATTATCCACAAGACTCAGAGCTTCTGTTGTGAATTGTATAGTAAATAAATGCCTGGAGTGCGAGCTGCTCAGGGCCGGCCGGAGTGACAAACCTGTCTTGGTGTGCAGGCGTTCAGACACTCCGCGGGACTGGCAGAACAGAATATCTGTGTGTCAGCGTATGTTTTATTCATCCGTCGTTTGGGTCAGGGTCTGTAGGCAGACCCCCATAGCTAATGCCCACTTGTGAGGAGCAGTACTTCAGTGAGTGGAGAATCAGGACCCCAATCCAGGTCTTCTCAAGATCTTCATGTAACCCACAAACTCTGTTTGGCTTATATCGCTTTGGATGAAAAAGGCAAAATGTTAGAATATGGAAAAAGGGTATAGTAATTCACTATTATTTTCAAAGAAGAGGCGTTCATAAACACAAGAAGATGGCCGAAGGAGAAACTGGAGATAATAGTTATCTGTCACTGAAAAATTAACTCTTCACTTATTATAAGGTGTTTATTTTGACCTATTTGGCACAGAGAAAAAAAAGGAGCCATGCTTTCAAAGCAAGATTGCATTTATGTTAGAACCCAAGATCTTCTTCCCCTCAGCAATACTTCTCTCCCTGTCTCTTTAGTATTATAGGTGAACTAAGTATGCAGAGAGTAAATATTTCATAATCTTAACGTTTGCTGCCAAAAATACTCGGAGAGGGAACTATTTTCATATGAAAAAACATGTCATGATAAGTGATTAAGATCACCATGAGCAAGGACAGGGAAACAAAAGAGAATGTTGCAGTGCTTTGCATTGTAAAACAACAGAAACTTGGATATGATGAGAGGTGGGGGGAAGGAGAAACTGATGACCATATAAATGCATACAAGCTAGGTGTGTCCCTGACACTCAGAACCCTTGGGGAAGAAAGACAGTGGGCCTAGTAGAGCCCCCCTTAGCACACTGAGTGAGAGCCTAAGGCCCAAAGCAATCCCCAGCACACACCATATACACGTTCATTATGGCATGTGGTGAGTGAAAGATGGTTCCACGTTCGGCCAGGGGGAAGAATTGTGTGGTTTACACCAGCAGTCCTCAACCTTTTTGGCACCAGAGACTGATTTTGCGGAAGATGATTTTTCCACAGACCAGTGATGGGTTGGTGGGGGATGGTTTCAGGATGACTCAAGTGCATTACTTTTATTATGCACTTTATTTCTATTATTACTATGTTCTAATATAATGAAATAATTATACAACTCGCCATATTGTAGAATCACTGGAAGCTCTGAGCTTGTTTTCCTGCAATTAGATGGTTTCACCTGGGGGTGATGGGAGACAGTGACAGATCCTGGGTATTAGATTCTCATAAGGAGCGTGCAACCTAGATCCTCACATGCGTGGTTCACAAGAGGATTTGTGCTCTTATGAGACCCTAATGCCGCAGCTGATCTGACAAGAGGCAGAGCTCAGGCGGTTATGTGACCAACAGGGAAAGGTGGTAAATACAGATGAAGCTTCACTCACTCAACTGCTGCTCACCTCCTGCTGTTTGGCCTGGTTCCTAGCAGGCCACGGACTGGGGCTGGTCCACGGCCCAGGGGTTGGAGACCCCTGGTTCACACGACTTGGCCAGGTGACTGAGAAGTACAAACTTCAGCACACGATATGACCTGGCCCCTTTGTCACATGGGACAAGGAGCGAATAAATATGACTCCTGCAGTTTCAAATTCCTTCTCTTCCTTTGTGTTCTGGTTTTGTTTGTTTGCTTTGCACTTTGAGTGTTACTGTGATTCTGGAGAGCTCAAGGAGAAAACTGCCTAGGAGGGTCTCAATAGGCTGGGTGCAGTGGCTCGTGCCTGTAATCCCAGCACTTTGGGAGGCTGAGGCAGGTGGATCATGAGGTCAGGAGTTCAAGGCCAGCCTGACCAACATGGTCATGCAGAGAAACCCCATCTCTACAAAAAAAAAAAAGAGAGAGAAAGAGTGAGAGAGAAGGCCTCAGTAATGACCCAGAGGACCTTCACTAAGTAGTGGAGAAACCTTTTTTTTTCTTTTTTTTTTTTTCTTTTGAGACAGACGTTCACTCTTGTTGCCCAGGCTAGAGTGCAATGGGGCAATCTCATCTCACTGCCACCTCTGCCTCCCGGGTTCAAGCGATTCTCCTGCCTCAGCCTCCCAAGTAATTGGGATTATAGGTGGGCCCCACCACACCCAGCTAATTTTGTATTTTTAGTAGAGATGAAGTTTCACCATGTTGGTCAGGCTAGTCTCAAACTCCTGACCTCAGGTGATCCACCTGCCTTGGCCTCCCAAAATGCTGGGATTACAGATGTGAGCCACTGCTCCAGGCTAGTGGAGAAACTTTTAGGAGTAGACTTAACTTATAAGAATGTCGGCATGGGAGAAAAAGGAGGGAAGCTACGGATACAACCTGGCAAAATCCTTCACTTCATAATGAAGAACCAGAGGCTGAAGACAGCAAGTGTTTGGCCTCAGAGAAGTTAGCTGGTTAGCATTTGAGCAGATCTCCTGCAATTCATGTCACTGCTGAAGAAAACTAGATTTACCCATTTTAAAACATGCCTCTGCCTGCATGAGGCCATCAACCACATTCTCCAGGGCATTAACTGTTTCCAGCAAGGAGGAGGTAAAATACTTTTTTTTCCTCGGCAGTCTTTTTCCTAGGCAGAATCGTGTTCCCTGTGGAATTCTTTCTTGTAGGCAGAACAGAACTTTGACCCAGCCCAAAGCTCAATGATCATGATCAGTTAAACAAGGAGAAAGAAGGAAATCTCAGACCCGAGGAAACTCTAGGGAAAACACCTATAACACAATACCGGGGAAAACTAGCAGAAGTCATCATGACAATGTAAATTATTATTACTGTTGTTATTTGAAACGGGCTTTTGCTCTGTCGCCCAGACTGGAATGCAGTGACACGATCTCAGCTCACTGCAACCTCCACCCTGAGTTCAAGTGATTCTCCTGCCTCAGCCTCCCAGGTAGCTGGGATTACAGACGCATGCCACCATGCCAGGCTAATTTTTGTATTTTTAGTAGAGATGAAGTTTCACCATGTTGGCCAGGCTGGTCTCAAACTCCTGACCTCAAGTGATCCACCTGCCTCAACCTCCCCAAGTGCTGGGATTACAGGTGTGAGCCACTGCTCCTGGCCTATTCTTAAAACACATAAAATTAAAATATGAATTATAATCAAAAGCTACTATTCAAGGTCAAGCCCGGTGGCTCATGCCTGTAATCCCAGCACTTTGGGTGACCAAAGAGGGCGGATCACGAGGTCAGGAGTTCGAGACCAGCCTGGCCAACATGATGAAACCTGTCTCTACTAAAGATACAAAAAATTTGCCGGGCATGGTGGAGTATTGCCTGTAATCCCAGCTACTCAGGAGGCTGAGGCAGGAGAATTGCTTGAACCTGGGAGGCGGAGGTTGCAGCGAGCCGAGGTCGTGCCATTGCACGTTAGCCTGGGCGACAGGGCTAGACTCGGTCTCAAAAAAAAAAAAGAAAAAAAAAACAGCTGCTATTCAAATAAAAAGTATTTTTAGCAAGCAAATGTTTTATTTGCTAACAAGTTGAATTCCTCAATAATTTAAAGGAATCATTTTCTTTGACCAAATAACACTTCCTACAGCCAAAACATTTGCTTTGGGGGAAGTTATATCAGTTTTGTAGTTTGCAAATATTTTCCAGTTCTATGAGGTTTTGCCCCAGGCTCAACACGATCCTCTGAGTCATCTAATTTGTGTTAAAGGAGAATGTGCTGTGGTTGGCTGAATAAAGGACCCTAAAGATAGATATCTAGGTTCTAATCTCTGGAACCTATGAATGTTACCTTCCATAAATGGACTTTGCAGATGTGATTAAGGTTGTTTTTTGTTGTTGTTTAGTTGTTTGTTTGTTTGTTTTTTGACTAGAGTCTGGCTCTGTCACCAGGCTAGAGTGCAGTGGTGTGATCTCAGCTCACTACAACCTCTGCCTCCTGGATTCAAGTGATTCTCCTGCCTGAGCCTCCTGAGTAGCTGGGACTATGGACATGTGCCACCAGACCCAGCTAATTTTTTTGTATTTTTAGTAGAGATGGGGTTTCACCATGTTGCCCATGGCTGGTCCTGAACTCCTGGCTTCAAGTGATCTGTCCACCTCCCAAAGTGCTGGGATTATAGGCGTGAGCCACTGAGCCCAGACTGATTAAGGATGTTAATGGAAAGATGGAAAGAGTATTCTGGATTATCAGGATGGGACTCAAATGTAATCAGAAGTGGCCTCATAGGATAGAAACAGATCAAGATTTGACTACAGAGGAAGAAATAGATGTCACAATGGAAGCAAAGGTTGGAACGATTTGAGGAACGGGTTTTAAGTCAAGGAGTGCACAAAGCCTCCAGTAGCCAAAAAAGGCAAGGAGGCAGACTCTCCCTTGAACCTCCAAAGGGAACCAGCCCTGTGAACAGCTTGACTTTAGCCCAGTGAGCCTGGTTCTGAACTTCTGGCCTTTGGAATTGTAAGATAATCAATGTGCTGTTTTAGGCCACCAAGTCTGTGTTTATTTGATACAGCACAAAAGGAAAGTAATTCAGGTGGTAAATGCGATTAATTTCCACATGGTGAGCCCCAATGCGTTTTCATTTAAAGACAAAAGAATGAAGACAAACTTTTGTCAAGTCGAAAGCGTCAGAGTGGGTACAGAGCACGGGGCAAGTCCCTCCCCTCCAGTTTGGTCCCTGAAGCCTCACTCAGACTCTGTTTGCACTCTATTCAGAGTGTATGCTTCTGAGGCCTAAAGAATTTTCACATTAATAAATGAGCCTAGGACCGGGCACGGTGGCTCATGCCTGTAATCCTAGCACTTTGTGAGGCCGAAGCAGGTGGATCACTTGAAGCTGGGAGGTTGAGACCAGCCTGGCCAACCTGGTAAAACCCAGACTACTGAAAATACAAAAATTATCCAGGGGTAGTGACGTGCGCCTATAGTCCCAGTTACTCGGAAGGCTGAGGCATGAGAATCTCTTGAACTTGGGAGACGGAGGTTGCAGTGAGCCGAGATGATGCCACTGCATTGCAGTTTGGGTGACAGAGTGAGACCCCATCTCAAAAAATAAATAAATAAATGAGCCTAGAGTATAATAATGTTATTGATAAACAACAAATCTCATAGGAACAATTTCCAGCAATTTTTGTACACTCTTTTATATATTGTTTTATTTATTTTTAATTGACAAGTAAAAATGATATGTATAACATGTTTTGCTATATGCATACATTGTGAAATGCCTAAATCAGCTATTAAACATATAGCATTACCTCGCATACTTATCATTTTTGTGTTGAGGACACTTGAAATCTACTCTTAGCAATTTTCAAGTATACAATATATTGTGATTAACTCTTGTCACTATGATATGCAGTAGACCGCGTGAATGTATTCCTCCTGTCTAAATGAAATTTTATGTTTACCTTTAACCAACATAGATACTCAATCAGAAGCAAATAAAAAAAAAATCAACATCAGGCCTATAATCCCAGCACTTTGGGAGGCCAAGGCGGGAGGATCACGAGGTCAGGAGATGGAGGCTAACACAGTGAAACCCCGTCTCTACTAAAAATACAAAAAAAATAGCCGGACGTCGTGGCGGGCGCCTGTAGTCCCAGCTACTCGGGAGGCTGAGGCAGGAGATTTGCCTGAACCCGGGAGGCGGAGCTTGCAGTGAGCGGAGATCGCGCCACCTTACTCCAGCCTGGGGGACAGAGCAAGACTCCGTCTCAATAAAATAAAATAAAATTAAGTTAAATTAAATTAAAAAATAAACAGAATCCAGCAATACCAATTCTTCTCATGAACTTTTTTTTTTTTTTTTTTTTTTACGATGTCTCACCCTGTCACCCAGGCTGGAGTGCAGCGGTGCAATCTCGACTCGGGTACAGACCCCGAAACCATCCTGCTGGGGGCAGGCATGTAAAGCTGCAGTCCGGGAAGCCTAGAGGCCCTGCAGCTCCTGAAAAGGAGACTCTGGGGAAGGAGGCACGCCCCGTGCCCTTGAATAAACTAAGGCCTGCTTGAGGGGAATCACACTGCCTTTAGCCTGCAACTGTATCCAGTGGCTTCCCGGCAGTAAGACAGTAACCTTGTCTGGGCCACAGAATGCAGTTTTCAGCGCTCAGGAGCCTGGACGGGGAATTGGGGCAGGGGAACCCTGGGAGGAACGCGACGCCATGGAGGCCAAGGGGTCTGTGGGAGACCCCCCGGACATCTGCCCCGAGCTCCAGGGCTTGTTTCTGCAAACGCACACTCCGTGGGCCAGGGCCTCCTCTGTTTCCTGTCTCGTGGAGCTGGCGCCGCCAGAGGGGACTCAGTCAGCCGCGCCCCGAGCCCAGGATTCTCGTCCCGTGGGGCCTGCCCTGTGCACCGAGGGGGTTTAGCAGCGTCCTCTAGCACCGCCACCCCGGCCACTTGCTGTGACCAGCAAAACTGTCCCAGACACAGCTGGATGCCTCCTGGGGGGCGGAATGGCCCCTGGTTAAGGATCCCGCTATAAGGCTCCCAACAGCCAAGGAGCCATTGGAGTGATGTCTTTTTCCTGTTGTCTGTAGCCTGCTTCTCCCACTCTGTGCATGTCACATCACGTTCATTGCCAAGTGCTGACAACGTTGCCTCCTAAATATTTCTTGAACCTGTGCTCTCGCCGCTCTGTCATCACCGGGATTCTGGTGACTCGGGAACTCACAGATCCTTCTTGGCGGCTCTGCATTGGCCTCTCCTGGGCCTTGTCCCCCACATCCCATTTTCCTCACAGTCACCTGGGACTTTATACAAAATGCAACTCACCCCAGGCCACTGCCATGATTGACTGATTATGACTGATTGATTTTTTTTTTTTTTTTGACAGAGTCTGGCTCTGTTGTCCAGGCTGAAGTGCAGTGGCACAATCTCGGCTCACTGAAACCTCTGCCTCCCAGGTTCAAGTGATTCTTCTGCCTCAGCCTCCCAAATAGCTAGGACTGCGGGTGTGCGCCACCATGACCAGCTAATTTTTGTATTTTTAGTAGAGATGGGGTTTCACTATGTTGGCCAGGCGGGTCTCGAACTCCTGACCTCAGGTGATCCGACTGCCTCAGCCTCTCAAAGTGCTGGGATTACAGGCATGAGCCACCATGCCCGGCTGACTGATCGATTTTACATACAAGGTCTGGCCCTGTCTCCCAGGCTGGAGTGCAAGGCTCACTGCAACCTCAGTCTCCTGGGTTCAAGCAATCCTCCCACCTCAGCCTCCTAAGTAGCTGGGACCACAGGCATGCTACCACACCCCGCTAGTGTGTGTGTGTGTGTGTGTGTGTGTGTGTGTGTGTGTGTGGTGTTTCATTTTTGTAGAGACGGGAGTCTCATTATGTTGCCTAGGCTGGTCTAGAACTCCTGGCCTCAAGCAATTCCCCTGCCTCATACTCCCAAAGTGTTGGGATTGCAGGTGTGAGCCACCACGCCCGGCCAACTGCCGTGATTAAAAGCTCTTCAGTGGCTTTCCATCAGCCTCAGATTAAAGTCCAAGCCCCTTACTAGGAGCTCTTCCATCATCTGGTCCCAGCTGACCTCTCCACTCAATCTCGTAATGTAGCAGGACAAGCCGCAGACAAAACTCCTCAGACACCGGGATTAAAGAAGGAAGAGGTTTTTTATTCGGCCGGGAGCATTGGCAGACTCACGTCTTAAGAGCTGAGCCCCCTGAAGAAGAACTACTTGGCCTTTTTAAAGGCTTACAACTTTAAGAGATCCATATAAAAGGGTCATGATAAATCAAGCAAGCATGGAAAATGTGACAGGGGGCTACATGCATCAGCTAACAGAACAAAAAGTTTTACAGTGCTTTCTCATACAACATCTGGAATTTACAGATAACACTAGTAGTTTTGGTCAGGGGTTAATATTATTATTATTATTTTAACCACCAGGGCCAGGTGGTGGCACCAAGGTCGTCTAGCTATTTATCTTCTGTTTCTTTCCAACTTTTTACTTTCTCCCCTTCTCCTGTCTTATAAACTAGGGAAAAGGGGAGATGGGGAAAAGCTGGGAAGGACAACAGGAGAAGTGGTGGTCTAATTCTGTAATAACACATCCTTCTTTGCTCTTTAAAAAAAAAAAAAAAAGTATTGTTATTTTTTACTCCTCTTGCTATGATTCCCAGTTGTCTCTTGTCACTCATGCATGGAAGGATAACTGCTGATTTTGTGCCTTGGCGAGTGCTGTTCCCTCTGCCTGGAACTTCTTTCCTGATTTCTGCTTCCGGTTCACATCCTCCAGGGAGTCCGCTCCTCCCTGGCCTGGGCTCACCTCCATTGTTGCGCATATCGCTTTTGACCACCAGGTGGTAGCACAAGGCAGTGTTTAAGGGCTCGGGCACAGGAGCCCAGCTGCCCGACCCCAAATGCCAGCTCTGCCAAGGACTGAATTACCCTGGACAAAACACAGAATGCTCTGTGTGCCTGGTTTTCTTTATCTACAAAATGGAGATAATAACTATCTACTTCATAAAGTTGTTGCGTGGGTTATATGAGCTAATACGTGAAAAGTGCTCAGAAAGTCTCCTGGTGAAAGCTCCATACAAGCTACTTGTTATATTTTTCTGTGTGTCAGTCTCTTCAGAAGACTGATTAATCTTCCATATTTTAAACATGAATAACAGAAATCTCACTTTAAAGCAGTCTCTTAACACTATCCTGGGAGTTTCACGTTTTCCAGGTTATTTGAGAAGTTTCCTGGCCATTTGTACTACCCCATCCGTGAATTACTTGTTCACACCGTTTGCTTTTTAATTCCCCCAACAGAGGGGACTGTTTTAGAGCTCAGTTTTGATCTCTGGCCTCTCTCCCTCTCCTCATGGTCTCAAGCCTTTCCTCTTCCTGCGACGGTGTGAACTGTGTTTCAGGACCATTGTTCTTTTCTACATTTTAGTATTTAAGGTAAGCATATTGTCTGTTACTTGAAGTAGATAAATCAGCACCTATGTGCTTTTTCCAGCCAATAAGAGAAATCGCATATTAAGTAGGGAACAGATAAAGAAGGATGTTATTTCATGCGTATTGTTTAATTTTCTCCACTCAAATTCCAATTATGCAAGAAGAGGGAATTACTAAGACAACTTAAAACCATATGCTGCAGATTTTGAGGTTACTTAATGACACAGAAACCTCCAGAGCCACGTGATACTGAGGTAGTGCTTTCACTGACAAACACCATGAAAAGACAAATCTTTTCCTTAAGGGTAGTTTCTGGTAGACTCTACACCTCTATATGTTCAAGGATGCTCATTGCAGCATTGTTTACAATATCAAAAAATTAGACACAACATAAATGCCCATTATTGGTGACATAAATAAATTGTGGGAGCCAGGCACAATGGCATGCAACTATAGCCCCAGCTACTTGGGATGCCCAGGCAGGATGATCACTTGAGCACAAGAGTTCGAGTCCAGTTTAGGCCATATAGCAAGACCCCACCTTAAAAAAAAACTGTGAGCTGGGCATGGCGGCTCACTCCAGTAATCCCAGCACTTTGGGAGGCCGAGGCAGGCAGATCACTGGAGGTCAGGAGTTCAAGACCAGCCTGGCCAACATGGTGAAACCCTGTCTCTACTAAAAATACAAAAATTAGCTGGGTGCAGTGGCACATGCCTATAATCCCAGCTACTTGGGAGGGTGAAGTAGGAGGATCACTTGAACCTGGGAGGCGGAGGTTGTGGTGAGCCAAGTGGTGCCACTGCACTCCAGCCCAGGTGACAGAGTGAGACTCTGTCTCAAAAAAAAAAAAAATTGTGGTAAATCTATAAGATGGAAAACTTTGCAAAAATTGTTAAAAGGTGCATGTAGACAACAGAAAAGACATGCAGTACTATAATAATAAGTAAGAAAAGCAAGACTGGGTGTGGTGGCTCTCGCCTGTAATCCCATAACTTTGGGAGGCCGAAGCGGGTGGATTGCCTGAGCTCAGGAGTTCGAGACCAGCCTGGGCAGTACAGTGAAACCCTGTCTCTACTAAAATATAAAAAATTAGCCAGGCATAGTGGCATGCACCTGTAATCCCAGCTACTGAGGAGGCTGACGCAGAAGAATCACTTGCACCCAGGAAGCAGAGGTGGCAGTGAGCCAAGATCACACCACTGCACTCCAACCTGGGCGACAGAGCAAGACTTCGTCTCAAACAAAAAGAAAAAGAAAAACGGAAAAAAGAAAAGAAAACCAAGTTGCACAAAAAATATATAGCATATAGAGCATAAGTCTCACTTTGCAAATAGTAACTTTTATTTGTACATGCTTAGGAAAAACCTAAAAGCATAGCCACCAAATGCAAAAGTGGTTACCTTTAGGTGATGAGATTCACTGTGACTGTCTGCTTTCTACTTTCTCTAGTTCCAGAGAATAAATTTCTCCATCATCATAATCTATTTGTGCAATATAAAATTAATATAAGTTTAGGCCAGGCACTGTGGCTTACGCCTGTAATCCCAACACTTTGGGGAACCGAGGCAGGTGGATCACCTGAGGTTAGGAATTCAATACCAGCCTGGCCAACATGGTGAAACCCTGTCTCTACTAAATATATAAAAATTAGCCAGATGTGGTGGCGCATGCCTGTAACCCCAGCTACTCAGGAGGCTAAGGCAGGAGAATTGCTTGAACCTGGGAGGCGGAGGTTGCAGTCAGCCGAGATCGTCGTGCCACTGCACTCCAGCCTGGGCAACACAGCCGAACTCTGTCTCAATAAATAAATAGTCTAGACAGAGTGGCAGAGAGATGGGTGTGTGCAGTCTGTGTAAAACTGTGCTACCTTGCTGTCTATCTCAGTACAAAATCATAGTTTTATTCCTTGTTTCATGATTTTCTAGGAAAAAAGCAAAATGAAACAAAAAGTTAACCAAGAAAACAACCGGAATCTTCACTGCACTCTCTTAGCAAAGTTCAAAATGGGCAGCAAATTATAGGAGCCAGAGAAAAGCACTATCAACATACTCATCCCTCGGTCTCAGTGTGCCTCTCCGTCAGAGCATGGCAGGGTCCTCATCTCTCCCCAGGCTCCCAAAACTCCCCCCAGATTCCCAGAGAACTCAGTCTTGGCTTTCTTCTCTTAGGATCTCACCATCTCCCCGCCCCCGCCCAATCTAATCCTTCCTTGATTTTCCAATATAAATTGAATTTTTTTTTTCAATTGACAGAGTCAATTGAAAAATTGTCACTCCAACCTGGGTGACAGAGTCTCGCTCTATCACCCAGGCTGGAGTGCAATGGCATGGTCTCGGCTCACTGCAACTGCCTCCCAGATTCAAGGGATT
>NW_012116599.1:7230810-7231119 GCF_000951035.1 Colobus angolensis palliatus | reverse complement strand
TCAGGCCTGGTTAGAATTCAGACAGGAGGTACTGTATACCCACATGTACATGCCAGGAGAAAGATCCCCATTCAGTAGTTTTCCTTAGAAATGAGCAAGATGTAGCGGGGCCCGATGGCTCATACCTGTAATCCCAGCACTTTGGGAGGCAAAGGAGGGTGGATAGGTGGATCACCTGAGGTCAGGAGTTCGACACTAGCCTGACCAACATGGTAAAACCCTGTCTCTACTAAAAATAGAAAAAAATTAGCTGGGCATGGTGGTGGGCGCTTATAATCCCAGCTACTCAGGAGGCTGAGGCAGGAGAAT
>NW_012116599.1:7224482-7230324 GCF_000951035.1 Colobus angolensis palliatus | reverse complement strand
GAAAGAAAGAGGGAAGGAAAGAAGTGAGATGCAAAAGGCTAAGTGCAAAACAAGAAAACAAGGGACTTTCTGTGTTGTTTGTTGATGCTTGATTTAAGATACAAACACAAACACACATACACACATTTCCACGAAATACCATATGCTTCTTCAAAGACAAAGAGCAGTAGCTATCAACTGTGTTAATCATTTAAGAAGCCATTATCCTCACTATAAAAATAGAGTCTGGAGATGTAGCAATAAAGTTGTATTTATAGCCAGTTATTAAACTTCGCCCTTTAGTCTGGGGAAATGGCTATAAAGTTGTATTTATAGCTAATTATTGAACTTTGCCTTTTCCTGGATCTGGCATACTTCACTCTCTTGTGCTATGTGCAAGAGTCAGTACAGAAATGTTGGATGATTATCTAGTGGGCCCTGAACCCTGATTTTGCATAATTATTACTCAAGTGAATTGGGATTCTTTGTGCTATCCATGCAGCCGGTTTTCTTCTCTAGACCAAGACTTAGGCAGAACATCACAAAAACGCTCCAGCCCCAACTAGGAACTGTGCCTGACATTCCTTCAAAGGCAAACAATTCCCAGTTGAGAGTGAAATGTTAAATGAAAATCTGTCTGGCACCTGTCATCTTTAGTACATTTGCACAGCTTTTAATAACTGACTTCTGCTATCAAGACTTTTCCTGCAGTAGCTTTTGAAAAAGAAAAGGAACACATGAGCCAGTGAACCCAGAGGAAGAAGGCCCGAGCCTTCCCCCACGCACCAACTTAAGCTGTAGAACAAGGACAATGGCAAGGACATCAAGGACACCTTGATCTTCTTCATCAACTGCTTCAGGCTCACCCAGCAAGGCCCCTTTTTTGGACTCTCGCCAACTCATAAAATAGCATCATGAGGTTGCACAGCCTCCACATGGAGATGTCAGCGACACACATGGAGAGGTCAGCATCCCACGTGCTGAAAGCTGGCCTGGGGGTAGCGGAAAGTGTATTCCAAGTAGGAAACAAACAGTCTAACCAGCAGAGATGGTGGATGAAAGTGTGCGGGTTGATGTAAACATGGCTCGAATGAAGGGGCATTTTAGACATTGAGTTTAGAAAAGGAGCTGGCATAAGATTTGGGAAGGCCTTGAAGGCCACACCAGGCCCTCAGTATCTGCGTGTTTGGGAACTAGGACTGCTGATCCCATTTCTGCAGACAGTAGGTCACTCTTGTTCTGTTTTTCATTCTACTAATTTGTACTGATTAGCATAGGCTAGTCCCAGCCCTAGGGATATAGCACTAAACCAGACAGACTTCCACGATATTTGCACCAAATGTGGAGGACAACAGATCATAAATGGCAAATATATATAATGTCAATGTGTGAGGAATACAATGATGACAATAATGGGGCAGAGGACTCTGTGAGACCTGACAGAGGGATAAGGAGCCAGAAGTGCAAAATGGGGGTAAAGTGTGTTTTAAACTGATGAGACAGTAGGTGCAAAGGCCCTGAGGCAAGGAAGATTTGAGAAGAGATGAGCTGCAGTCCAGCACAGAGGGGTGCACTGAAACCTGGTAGTTGAGGACTAGATTACATCAGAGTTTGTAGGCTGTGGTAAAGAGAAGCACAGGGCTGGGCCTGATGGCTCATGCCTATAAGCTCAGCACTGTGGGAGGCTGAGGCAGACAGACTGCTTGAGCTCAGGAGTTCGAAACCAGCCTGGGTAACACGCAAAAACCCATCTCTATTTAAAAAAAAAGAGAGAGCCGGGTGCAGTGGCTCACTCCTGTAATCCCAGCACTTTAGGAGGCTGAGGCGGGTGGATCACTTGAGGTCAGGAGTTGGAGACCAGCCTGGCCAACATGGTGAAACGCTGTCTCTACTAAAAATACAAAAACTAGCCAGGCATGGTGGTGGGCCCCTGTAGTCCCAGCTACTAGGGAGACTGAGGCAGGAGACCCACTTGAACCTGGAGGCGGAGCTTGCAGTGAGCTGAGATCCTGCCACTGCACTTCAGCCTGGGTGACAGAGTGAGATTTTGTCTCAAAAAAAAAAAAAAAAATAGGCTGGGCACAGTGGCTCATGCCTGTAATCCCAGCACTTTGGGAGGCAAAGGCAGGCGGATCATTTGAAGTCAGGGGTTCGAGACCAGCCTGACCAACGTGCTGAAATCCTGTCTCTACTAAAAATACAAAAATTGTAGGATGACGTGGCCGAGTGGTTAAGATGATAGACCGCTAAAAATACAAAAATTAGCCAGGCATGGTGGTGGGTGCCTGTAATCCTAGCTACCTGGGAGCCTGAGGCAGGAGAATCGCTTGAACCTGGGAGGCAGAGATTGCAGTGAGCCGAGATTGCACCACTGCACTCCAGCCTGGGCAATAGAGTGAGACTCAGTCTCAAAAAGAGAGAGAGAGAGAAGCACAGAAGCCTTCAAATGACCATAAATTCCAAAGAAGAAATGCTGATATCCATATGAAAACCATTGACCCACTCCTCATGTCACAGTTAAAGAGGCATGGAACAAAAGCAGACTGAAAATGCACCCAGCAAAGCTGATGGGTGGGTACCCGGCTGGGACCTTATGATGACTGCCCCTTGGAAGAGCTGCATCTGGCTGAGGTCCGTGTAGGAATTCAGCGCGGCTAAAGGGAGGTCCAGAGGCATTCAGGCCTGAAACAGTGTCTAAGGCTACCAAGCCCAAACAAGGCAGTTAGGCCAGAAGTTGTTGTGCACGCGTCTAATTGAAGAGACACCCTGCGTCTCATTGAAGAGACAGGCTAAGCGTGAGCAACGAGGCTGTCTGTTCACTCAGGTGCGAGCAGGCTGAGTCCAAAAAGAGCGTCAGCAGAGGGTGGTGGCATTGCAGTTAGTTTTACAGGTAAGGGGAAAGTAGTGGAAAGTTACAGTTAGGGACAGTTTTTTCGGGCAGGGAAAGAATGTCACAAGGTGCATAGTCACAAGGTGGGGGAAGGTCACAAGGCACAATATCACAAGGCGGATTGATTAGTTAGGGTTGGGCAGGAACAATGGTGGAATGTTGCAAGGTCGGTTAATCAGTTAAGGCAGGAACTAGCTGTTTCTTCTTCTTTAGTGGCTCTCCTATTGCTGCAGGCTTTGGGACTCCAGGAGACCTGTATGTGTGGGTCACAGGGGTCACAATGGCTCGACCATAGTGTAGCCCATTCAGAGGACCTTACAGAAGTGATCAATTTTTTTTTCTTTAACTCCCAAAGCAAGCCAACTCTTAAATCCTCTGACAAGGGTATCCTCTTAAAAGCAATTGCTTAATTATTTACTTAATTAAAATAAACTCTACTTTCTGAAAGACCTAGCAATTATGAAAGCTTTCCCTGGCTTGGCGCAGTGGCTCACACCTGTAATCCCAGCACTTTGGGAGGACGAGGCAAGCAGATCACCTGAGGTCGGGAGTTCAAGACCAGCCTGACCAACAAGGTGAAACCTCGTCTCTACTAAAAATACAAAAATTAGCCAGGCGTGGTGGCAGGCACCTGTAATCGCAGCTACTCGGGAGGCTGAGGAAAGAATCATTTGAACCCGGGAGGTGGAGGTTGCAGTGAGCAGAGATCTCACCACTGCACACCATCCTGGGGGATAAGAGTGAGACTTCGTCTCAAAAAAAAGAAAAAAGGAAGCATTCCTTGGTCAGCACTGGATTAGAAGAAATAGAATTTGAACAACCTTAACATCTATGAGGATTGAGCCAGATGGGATCGGATTTATTGCAGAGACAAACCAGGCAAGAAGACCACAGAGTGGAGGCCACCTGTAGGTGTGATGGGATCCTGCCACTTGTTGTCCCTCAAACTCTGCTCTTGGCCAACGCCAGGCAGGCCATCCCTCCAATTAATCAGCACACAGTAGGCTGGACTCGGTGGCTTACGCCTGTAATCCCAGCACTTTGAGGGGACCGAGGCAGGCAGATCACGAAGTCAGGAGAAACCCCGTCTATACTAAAAATACAAAAAATTAGTCGGTCAAGGTGGTGGACGCCTGTAGTCCCAGCTACTTGAGAGGCTGAGGCAGGAGAATGGCATGAACCCAGGAGGTGGAGATTGCGGTGAACCGAGATCACACCACTGCCCTCCAGCCTGGGTGACACAGCGAGTCCGTCTCAGAAAAAAAAAATCAGCACATAACAATCACAGGAGTTTCCAACAGCACTAGCACCACTATGCACAGAGTACATCGAACATCCCCTGGGCCTGGGCCAGGCACCTCTCAAAGCTCTCTGCGAGTGACATACACAATTTTCTCTCCAGAACGTTGTTGGAAGATATTACGGTCCCCATTTTACAGATGAGGAAAGTAACAGAGGTTCGTTAACTTTGCTTAACACATATGAACAAGCAATTGCCAGAAAAAGGAGCAGTGATGTGGAACTTACATGAGGAAATGAGCCTGGGATCCCTGACACTCAAGGAAGTGCCTCATGCTCCTTCCAGATTCGCAAGAGAAATAAATACATAACGTTAACAAGAGTGAGAAATGGGCCATTCAGATGCCATTAGCACGAGTTCAAATTGTAGCAACTTAGGTGAGCCTATCAGAATTCAAATTTCAACCTAGGAAACCCATTTTTAGCATCTGTCATAGAGAAATATTCAGGAATCTAAAGCAGAAATTCTTTAACTTCTTTATTTCTTGACCTGGTCCTCTTAGCTCTCAGACCTCATCTCTGGCCATTTGCCACCTTGTCTCTACTAAAGGACCTCTCTGCTTCTTATAGAAGGCAGCATCATAAAACGCGTAGTTAGGGTTTGTTCCTTGTTTCTGGCACAGAACTCCTAAAACCTCTAAAATTTGCTGTGTGACAGAAGTGTCTTTTGTGCCTGGGCGAGATAGCTCAGGCTTGTAATCCCAGCACTTTGGGAGGGCAAGGCAGGCAAATCTCAAAAAAAAAAAAAGTGTGTTTTGTTCTTTATAAGAGGCTCCTTTCAATCCTACCTGAGTTTATACTAGTGAGGTTACTTAGGGCAGAGCCCTAGATGGCCCCGGGATGGGGCTGACCACCAGCAAGACTAAGTGATTAGAGGGTGGGAATTTTTTATTTATTTATTTATTTATCTTTTTCTTGAGACAGAGTCTCGCTCTGTTGCCCAGGCTGGAGTGTAGTGGTGCTGTCTCAGCTCACTGCAACCTCCACCTCCCAGGTTCCAGTGATTCTCCTGCCTCAGTCTCCTGGGTAGCTGGGATTACAGGCATGTGCAACCACGCCTGGCTAATTTTTGTATTTTCAGTAGAGACGGGGTTTCACCGTGCTGACCGGGTTGGCCTTGAACTCCTAACCTCAGGTGATCTGCTCTCCTCAGCCTCCCAAAATGCTGGGATTACAGGTGTGAGCCACTGCGCCCAGCCACTGTGTCTTATGTAAAGTGCTGATTTACTGAGGACAAGACAAATGCATGATTGACTATTTCCTTACCTACTCCTTTTCTCTTGCAACATGTGGATTACCATACCCTACCTTTTACCCCTCCAGCTCACTTTTCCCCTTTAAATATTGGAACTCTCAAATGTATCATTGAAGAAAGACACAGGCCATAGGCTCATTATGTGATTCCATGTTTTTTTCTTCCGGGCATGTCCTTACTATTGAAAAAATATACTTTTAAACTGATTGAGGTCTGTATCAGATACCTTTTAGTTAACACTACAAAACACAAGACAGTCTCCTACAACAAAGAATTATCCAGCCCACAAAGTCAGTCAAGCCAAGATTGAGAAACCCTGACATAAAAAGAGAGAGCTGGCTGGGCACGATGGCTCACGCCTGTAATCCCAGTACTTTGAGAGGCCGAGGCAGGAGGATCACTTGAGATCAGAAGCCGGA
>NW_012116599.1:7220618-7223152 GCF_000951035.1 Colobus angolensis palliatus | reverse complement strand
AAAGAAAGAAAGAGGGAAAGAAAGGGAGAGAAAGAAAGAGAGAGAGAGAGAAAGAAAAGAAAGAGGCACCAGAGATGAGTGGACACAGAGAAAATGCCATACGTCGACATGGCAGGAGGGTCATCTGCAAGCCAAGAAGAGAAGATTCAGAAAAGACCAACCCTGCTGGTATAACCACCCAATGGTATAACCACCTTGCCTGCTGCCTAGACAGAGCCAATTTATTAAGACAGGGGAATTGCAGTGGAGAAAGTAATTTATGCAGAGCTGGCTGTGCGGGAGACCAGAGTTTTATTACTACCCAAATCATTCTCCGAGAGCATTCAAGCATTCAGAGATCAGAGCTTTTAAAGATAATTTGGCAGGTAGGGGCTTGGGAAGTGGGGAGTTCTGATTGGTCAGGTTGGAGATGGAATCACAGGGGCCGAAGTGAGTTTTTCCTGTTTTTTTTTTTTCTTTTGAGGCGGAGTTTCCCTCTTGTTGCCCAGGTGGAAGTGCAATGGTACAGTCTCAGCTCACTGCAACCTCTGCCTCCCAAGTGATTCTCCTGCCTCAACCTCCCAAGTAGCTGGGATTACAAGCTCGCAACACCACACCTGCCTAATACTGTATTTTCATTAGAGACAGGGTTTTGCCATGTTGATCAGGCTGGTCTCGAACTCCTGACCTCAAGTGATCCGCCCATCTTGGCCTCCCAAAGTGCTGGGATTACAGATGTGAGCCACTGCGCCTGACCCGAAGTGGCTTTTTCTTGCTGTTCTCTGTTCCTGGGTGGGAAGGCAGAACTGGTTGAGCCAGTTTACCGGTCTGGATGGTATCAGCTAATCCATCTAGTGCAGGGTCTGCCAAATATCACAAGCACTGATCTTAGGTTTACAATAGTGATATTATCCCCAAGAACAATTTGGGGAGGTTCGGATTCTTGGAGCCAGAGGCTGCGTGACCCCTTATCTGTAATTTCTGATCTTGTAGCTAATTTGTTAGTCTTGCAAAGGCAGACAGGTCCCCAGGCAAGAAGGGGGTCTTTTAGGGAAAGAGTTATTATCAATTTTATTTCAGAGTCAAACCATGAACTGAATTCCTTCCCAAAGTTAGTTCTGCCTATGCCCAGAAATGAACAAGGATAGCTTAAAGGCTAGAAGCAAGATGGAGTCGGCTTTCACTGCCATAATTTACTCAACTGTAATTTTACAAAGGCGGTTTCACTGGCATCTTGATCTTATATTTCCAGCCTCCAGACTGTGAGAAAATACATTTCTATTGTTTAAGCCTCCCCAGCCTGTGTGTTTTGTTATGGCAGCCCTAGCAGACAAATACAATATGCTACTGTTGGTAGATAATGTGCTTACAAAAATTTAGTTAAGAAATTGTTTACTATGTTATACTGTATTTCTGAGTAATTGACCTTTGGTTTTTTGGGGTTTGGTTTTTTATTTTTGAGATGGCATTTCACTCCGTCACCCAGGCTGGAGTGCAGTGGTGTGATCTCTGCTCACGGCAACCTCTCTGCCTCCTCCTGCCACTTCTTCTTCTATGTGTACTTCATTTGCATAGAATTGTAACTTTGTAACTTCACCCTAGCCAACCAATTGGTGCAAAAAAGTAACCAATCAGAGGTTTGCACAGAAGTGTGACCTTTGTAACTTCACTTCAGCCTCTGGTTGGCTGCTGTCCACAGCCAATCAGACTGGTTGCAGGTTACCACTTCATTTACATGAGGTGAGTATGAAGTAGCCAGTGGGAAACTTCTAGGCGGTATTTGAACCCAAAAAGATTCTGTATCTGGGCCCTTGAGGCACTGCTGGGCCAGAACCCACACCATGGAGTGTACTTTCATTTTCAATAAATCCCTGCTTTCATTCTTTTGTTGCTTCATTCTCTTTTATTAATTTTTATTTTTTTTCTTTGCTGGGCAGTTTGTCCAGTTCTTTGTTCAAAATGACAAGAACCTGGACAACTTGCAGTCATGACCCTCTACTGGTGACAAAATCAACCGTCATTTCTCCATGTGCACCTTCTTATACCATACAGTCACCCTTTTCACAAACAGCTCACTAGCCAGCCAGCACAAACACACAATTCAAGGACTTTTTTGATATTTGAGACAGAGTCTTGCTCTATTGCCCAGGCTGGAGTGCAGTGGAGTGAACTTGGCTCGGCTGACTGCAACCTCTGCCTCCTGTGTTCAAGCAATTCTCTTGCCTCAGCCTCCTGAGTAGCTGGGATTACAGGCGCCCACCACCACACCCAGTTATTTTTGTAATTTTAGTAAGGACAGGGCTTCACCATGTTGCCCAGGCTGTTCTTGAACTCCTGACCTCAAGTGATCCACCCACTTAGGCCTCCCAAAGTGCTGGGACTATAGGTGTGAGCCAATGGACATTCTTCATATAAGTACATATAGAAGATCTTGATGCCTTTACTTTGTTTGGATTGAAGTGCCTAAAGGACTTTTGGATGATAATACTCTGACCTGTGAGAACCTCTGGTAGAAGCCATAGAGCATAAAGTAAACACAAGGGTGAAGTCCCTGC
>NW_012116599.1:7213978-7215186 GCF_000951035.1 Colobus angolensis palliatus | reverse complement strand
AAAAAAAAAAAAAAAAGAAAGGCAATTTTTTTCAAGCCTAGATCTTTTCAGATCAGCCCAATGTAGCCAGTCAAGCAGATTTGCCTTTTCTCCAAATAACTATTTCACACTGCATCTGCAATAGAATAAACACACCAAGATCAGGATCAGTGATATATAAGGGAGTTGTCATGCACATTTATTAGACAGCATTTTTAGATTATCAACTCCCTTTCCTGCTACATCTTAACAGAGCGAAACAAACAACTTTAAAGGAAATGGCCAGTTTCTGACCTAATTGATCATATTTGATAAGAATTTTAAAATGGGGCCAGGCACAGCGGCACACACCTGTAATCCAAGCATCTTAGGAAGATCACTTGAGCCCAACTGTTTGAGACCAGCCTGGGCAACACAGCAAGACCTCAATTCTATCACAAAATGTGAAAAGTATGGTAGCATGCACCTGTGATCTCAACTACTCAGGAGGCCGAGGTGGGAGGATCGCTTGAGCCCAGGAGGTTGAGGCTTTAGTCGGCCATGATGGTGCCACTGCACTCCAGCCTGGGCAACACAGCAAGAACTTGTTAAAAAAATAAGATAAAATAAAATAAAAATAACAAATAAACTGGGATACCTTGTACAATTTCTCGAATCTCTAATAACAGAATAGAAGTCCCAGTGCATTGTTAAATCACCATTGTCATCTTGCCTGTTTTGTCATCAAAGAAGTTCCCCTCATTTGTTGGGTTTTGTGTTATGCCTTAACTCCCCACAAATACTCTTGCCATTCCCACTCTTCTGTTGTCTTGGGCCCTCATTGCTTTGCTCAGGATTGCTGACACTGCTCCGTTCTCCCCGTGAACCAATTAATTCTGCGCATTGCTGTCCAGGTAAGTGTCCCCTCACAAAAGCCTTCCCCAGCCCATAGCATTGCTGTGTATGCAGCGCCCCCAGCAGCAGTTATGTACTTTGAGCAAGTTTCTTAATAACTTCTCTGTGCCATTTCCCTCTATGTGCAACATGATACATGTATGTGCTTAGAAGAATGCCTGTCCCCTTTTCACGCTATCACCCAGGCTGGAGTACAGTGGCACTATCATGGCTACTGCAGCCTCCATCTCCCAGGCTCAAGTGATCCTCCCACCTCAGCCTTTCAAATAGCTGGGACTAAAGCCACATGGCATCACGCCCAGTTTATTTCTGTATTTTTTGTAGAGACTGGGTCC
>NW_012116599.1:7196063-7213828 GCF_000951035.1 Colobus angolensis palliatus | reverse complement strand
GGTGAGAGATTGAGACTCTGTCTAAAACACAAAGCAAAACGCAAACCAAAGTGCTGAGATTACAGGCATGAGCCACCACGCCTGGCCAGAACACCTGGCTTTTAAGGGCAACGTGAATGCCAGTTACTGTTGCTGTTGTTCTTGCTGTTATTCTTAACCCTGCAGCCTTCCAAATCATAGGACAGCCTTCCTGTCATTGTGGACTTGTAACTATTTATATTAGCCTACTGTAGGTCAGAGTCATGATTTGTCCCATGTATGTCTTGAACTTTTCCATTCTCGCATTTTTGCCCTTCTCAAAACATCTGCCCCAACCACCTCCACCTGTCAAAACCTTACTAATTCTTCAAAACACACTCCCAAATGTCCCTTCCTTCTTGAAGTGATCCGAGTTCCTTTGACTTACACCCATTCCCCATCCAGCAATGTGGAGTTGTTCCTGCCCGTGACGTGCATATCAACATAGAACTTTTAACATGTTCGTTATTATTCTACCTCATGTTTGTGGTTATCTGTGTGTAAATGGAATGTAAACCACACAAGGGTATAATGATGTGTGTATCCTTGATGGCCTCCAACCCGTGGGAAATCATAATTAATGGTAGTTTAATGAAAAATATCTATAAGAATAAAACAAAGGGGAACTGTTCAGAGTTCACTTTTGCATTTTATTATGAAATTTTTCACGAAGAATGGTTGATTAATGAATACAAAAATACAGTTAGAAGAAACAACACCTAGTGTTCAATAAATCAGTAGAGGGACTATAGCAAACAATAATCTATTATCCATTTCAAAACAGCTAGGAGAGAATAATTTGAATGCTCCCAGCATAAAAGAAAAAGATTTAAGGTGATTAATATCCCAATTACCCTGATTTGATTATTACACATTATGTAAATATATTAAAATATCACATGTACCTCCCCCAAATATCTACATCTATTATCTATCAATTTTTTTCAAGTAAAAATATATAGATGGGTTACTGCAAAAGGGAAAAAAGATTTTTTAGTGATGTAATCAAAATTATAGCAGTAAAATAAAGACCATAAAGTAGTAAAATTTCAAAACAACAAAAAAGAAAATTTTAGAACACCTAGAAAAGACTCTATGGCCACAGAAAAGACAGAGCATATATGGAACATACAAGAAGACCTAATGCCTAGAGAGAAAAGAGTTCAAAGAAGAAAGCACGGTCAAAATCATGATCCTGCTTTGCTGAGCTTGAAACTCAAAATGTCCTGCGTCTTTGTGCTTGAATGACATTGCACCAGACGCCCATGTGACTACCTTAACAGTAGAAAGAATTCCTTAAACTACAGAGATGAGAACCAAGCAGAAAAGTGCCATGAAGTCCAGGTGACGGGGAGACAGCAGGGAGCACACAGGATGGGATGGAGGAAAGCCACAGCAAGGGAAGCAAGCTGCCTCCCTGTCGCACCTGCAGACCCGCAGTCTTACCAACAGCATGAGTGCCTGCAGCCCCTGCCCAGAGGCTGGGTTCCCACCTAGCAGCAGCATTGCTTCTGGCAGCAGCACTTCCGCTGACAGCACCCCTTCTGCTGGCAACAGCCCTTCCCACAGCCGCAGCCACACGAGCTGCAGGTGCGGCGGCAGCAACAGATCACGGGCGTGCTGCAGCAGCCCCCACAGCAGCCGCGGCAGCAGGGGCAGCAGCTGGAGCAGCAGCCCACCCGGTAGCACCTGCAGGTGGTGCAGCTGCCACAGCCACCACAGCCACCACCGCAGCCACCACAGCCACCACTGCAGCCACCACCACAGCCACCACCGCAGCCACCACAGCCGCCACCACAACTTCCACAACCACAGCAACCCATGGTGTCAGTAGAGAGGACTGAGGAGAAGCAAGGATAGAGGATTCAGGAGAGATGAAGAGGTCTGATGCCTCCTTCTGTCCGTCCGGGGAAGCCCTTATATAGCAACTCCAGCAAGCCAAGCCCAATATGTGGCCCATTTCTTGTTGTTGTTTATCCCATCTCTTGTTGTTGTTTATGAGATCTCATAAAAGATCTCATGAGTTGTCTTATGCCCTACCTCGTGAACATCTTAACAAGCGAATAATGCTAAATTTAACTTTTACTCATCTCTTAAACCTCTGTTTGGATGAGAACACACCTCTAAGACGTTTGTGTTCGTAAGAACTTAAATGTGTATACAGTTTTTGCTCCAGGGCTTAAAATAGTGCCCGACACATTGTAAGTATTCAATAGGTATCTTTTGAATTAAATAAATGCCTAGAACATTTAAGAATAATCTCCATTTTTTTATAGCCATGAGAGTCTGAATCCAAAGCCCGGTAAAAGTCTTGTGTTTCCATTGATACTTCTCAGTTGTCACAGGTTAGACAAAAGATTGTTTTTCTCTCTATTGGAATTCATCACACAGTCTTGTGAGCTATAAAAAAAAAAAAAAAAAAAAAATTCTCGGCTGGGCGCGGTGGCTCACTCCTGTAATCCCAGCACTTTGGGAGGCCCAGGCGGGCAGATCACCTGAGGTCGGGAGTTCGAGACCAGCCTGACCAACATGGAGAAACCCCATCTCTACTAAAAATACAAAATTAGCCAGGCATGGTGGCACATGCCTGTAATCCTAGCTACTTGGGAGGATGAGGCAGGAGAATCACTTGAACCCGGGAGGCGGAGGTTGCGGTGAGCCAAGATCGCTCCATTGCACTCCAGCCTGGGCAACAAGAGGGAAACTCCGTCTCAAAAAACAACACAACACAACACAAAACAAAACAAAACAACAACAACAACAACAAAAAGAAAATCTTCTTGAAACAATTAGTGATAATCAGAATCAAAAGAAACAAGGCCAGGCGCGGTAGTTCACGCCTGTAATCCCAGCACTTTGGGAGGCCCAGGCGGGCAGATCACCTGAGGTCGGGAGTTCGAGACCAGCCTGACCAACATGGAGAAACCCCATCTCTACTAAAAATACAAAAATTAGCCGGTTGTGGTGGCACATGCCTGTAAGACCAGCTCCTCGGGAAGCTGAGGCAGGAGAATCACTTGAACCCGGGAGGCAGAGGTTGCAGTGAGCCCAGACTGTGCCATTGCACTCCAGCCTGGGTGACAGAGCGAAACTCCATCTCAGAAAAAAAGAAAGAAACAGAGTAGGCATTTCTGAATGTATTATCTGGCACATTATATCTCACCTTAAAACACAAATATTCTCTTTTCTAGCTCCTTGGAATTTTTCATTCACCAGAAGAATGGCTTGATCATTAAACATTCCAAAAACAAATATTGTGCTATACAAAATCCTAAAAATACAATTATTTAGGGCCTACTCCTAAGTCATCTGCCAAGGGTAAGGTTTCTGTTTGTTGTTTATCTGTTAAATAATTGGGAAAAGCAACAAAGTTTACATTTGGTGGCTGGCCTCCCCTGCCTCTCTCACATTTAAGACCCATGGAGAGGCTCCAGGCTTAGGCCTGCCCACACACTAATGGAATGTTTATTTGGAATCATCCCATTCAGTCCAACTGACTCTACCTGTCAGTCCTCCATTTCCTGCCCCAGGTAGCCCGTAGCTGTGAGTAAGTCAGTAGGGTAAGGTTCTTGCCTGACTATCTCCAGAGTTGAAGGTCTGCCTGGCTAATCTCTGTTCTCCAGACAACTCACAGAAGAGGCCCATGCTATGGGGACCCTGCAGTCCCTCTTGGAACTTATACTGCAGGTTCTGATCAACAACGACCAGGCTCTGCAGCGGCTGCATGTCCCCCGGGATGTCACTGTCCGTGGTTTTACAACTGGCACCTCTTTCATAAGCTGACTTTTTGAAAGCAGAAGAAAGGCTTCAGACATCCTCCCTGGATACACCTCTCACAGGTGCGGGGCTGCGAGGATTCCTCCTGCTCTCCGTTTCGGCTGCCCAGCGCCCTACTTGAGACACTCATGTAATGTCTATGATGCCCACGTTAGAGACAATAAGGACCAGACTCCCTCAGTTGGTTCCTGCTCCTTCCAGACCTGTCTGCCCTGCTGTATGAGACGGCTGTCCTTTTTGTTTTCTTTTGTTTCTTAACTTTTCGACACAGGGTCCTGCTCAGTCACCCAGACTAGAGTGCAGTGGTGCAATCACAGTTCACTGCAACCTCAAGCTTCTTGGGTTCAAGTGTTTCTCCATCCTCAGCCTCCCAATAGCTGGGACTATAGGTCCATGCCACTAGGTTCGGCTACAGACAGCTGACTCTGAACTCTGTTCGGGGACCTTGCTTTTGTCCCCAAAACAAAAACTAGGTGGGTTGAGGTTGAGCAATTCTCATGCCTCAACCTCCCAAGTAGCTGGGATTACAGGCATGCACCACCACACCTGGCTAATTTTTGTATTTTTAGCAGAGACAGGGTTTCACCATGTTGGCCAGGCTGGTCTTGAACTCCCAACATCAGGTGATCCACCTGCCTCAGCCTTCCAAAGTGTTGGGAGTGTAGGCATGAGCCACCATGCCCAGCCTGTAGTGTGCTTTTGACATCACAGCTAAGAAGTATTAATGACCTCAGTAACCCCCAACCAGGCAGAGCAGTGCTCCTAATTCTTCTACTTTCCTGGACCCATGTGTCCTCCAGCACACACACAGTAGCTTTGGGGCTGGGCTGGGGGATGTCAGGCAAAAACAGCAGCAGTGACAGCACACAATGGCTGCCCTCGCCTCTCTGTGGAATGCAGTTGTCTGATTTTTCAATTGGCCAAAAAACTCAATGTCTCAGGGTTCCTGTAGGCTGAAAGTGAAGTAATCTGGGGGAAATATCAGGGGATTCTTGGGCTCAAGTTTGCTCAGGCCATAGGTTTCAGTAAGTAATTCACCCTAATCTTATTCTCTGCAAGTATTCAGCATTTATTTTTATTATCATTAATTATTATTTTCAGACACAGTCTCACTCTGTTGCCCAGGCTAGAGTGCAGTGGCGCGATTTCTGCTCACTGTAACCTCCACCTCCCAGATTCAAGTGATTCTTTTGCCTCAATCTCCTGAGTAGCTGGGACCACAGGCACGCAATACCACACCTGGTTAATTTTTGTGGTTTTTTAGTAGAAACACGGTTTCACTATGTTGGCCAGGCTGGTCTTGAACTCCTGATCTCAGGTAATCCATCCACCGTGTCCTCCCAAAGTGCTGGGATGACAGGTGTGAGCCACCTCACCTAGCACGTCTTCAGAATTCTTATAGGTCATGCCCAGAACATCTTTGCTCAGGGAATTAGACCACACCTACAACCATTGCTTAGATTCCCAGGGAAACACAACCTAGATGGGACACCTACCTCAAAACATGTTCACAACAGAGTTGAGAGTTGTTCCAAAATGCACACTGTGGATAGTAACAGCACTTTCCCAAACACCTCAGGAGGTGCCACATCTAGACATCAGCAGTTGCCTCTGCCTCTTTCCCGAGTCCACGTGTTGTCACGTCAGGTTATGGAAATTGACATAGAACATTGAAAAAGAAAAATGTGGAAAATGGAGTGGTTTTTCTCTCCTCTAAGTTTTTTTTCTGAATTTAGAATAATAAATGTAAGTTCATTATAAACAATTTTAAAATACAGAAAATCATGAACGAGAAAATTAATAGTGCCTGTAATAACCTCTTTTACCATTTTGTCGTATTTTCTTCCATCATTTTCCTATGCCTTTTAAAAATGAAGATGGGGTCTTGCTATGTTGTCCAGGTCGGTTTTCAACTCCTGGGCTCAAGCAATCCTCCTGTCTTGGCCTCCCAAAATGCTGAGATTACAGGCATGAGCCACTTCACATTGCCCTTGATTTTTCTATGTTTTGTTTTTTCCCAATATTTTTATTTTGGAGAATCTTAAACCCACAGAAAATGTGCAAGAATATTACAGTAAAATCCTATATACCATTTACTTAAGTTAACCAGTAGTTAACATTTTGCCATACATTTCATTTTAGTTCTCTCTCTTCAATGTAATTTAATTTTGTATTTTTGTAGGTATGGGGTCTGGCTATGTTGCCCACACTGGTCTCGAACTCCTGGCCTCAAACAATCCATCCACTTCAGCCTCCCAAAGGATTGAGATTACAGGAGTGGGCCACTGCACCCAGCCTTCTGTCTCCCATTTGAATGAAAGTAAGTTGAAGAAGTGGCATTTTACCCCTACAAATTTTAGGAAGTGTCTCCCAAAAGGGAGATTTTCCTGTAGAACTACAATACTATTATCACACTAAATTTCCCTAATTATCCCAAGAATGTCCTATAATTCGGAATTGCGTTTTTAATAATTTTTCATGTTAGATCCAATCAAATATATATTTTTATTGAACTTTAATCTAGAATGGTTTTCCAGCATTTTATTTTTGTCCTGGAGAGTTGTTTTGCAAAATAACCCTCAATAGACTTTCTAGTCTTTGATGGAATGTCAGGTTCTACCTGAGTCCTATTTGGACCACCTAATTTGAAACTGAAATCCCATCCACTCTTCCTTCAATCCCAATCTCTCATACTGTGCTCTATTTTTTTTCTTCATAACAGTTACCACATTTTAACATATACTATTTTTTAAGGGGCACAGGAAGCAATGGTTTGTGTGCCCTTTTGGTTCATAGAACACTTTAAACATAGCCTTCTTTATTTAATTTGTTAATTATTTTAATGATGTTACAGTTCAGGACCTTGACAGTATGATGTAACATAAGGCTCCTCACTGCCCAACCAGTCCTCCTGCCCTCCTACAGCCAAGGTAGTCCTTGCCCTAAAGCTTGTGTTTGGCTAGGAGTGGTGGCTCACACCTGTAATCCCAACACTCTGGGAGGCAGAGGCAGGAGGATTGCTTGAACATAGGAATTTGAGATTGGGAAACATAGCAAGAACTAGTCTCTGTTAAACTTAAAAGTTAGCCAGGTGTGGTGGAGCGTGCTTGTAGTTTCAGCTACTCAGGAGACTGAGGCAGGAGGATCACTTGAACTCAGGAGATCAAGGCTACAGTGAGCCATAATCGTGACACAAAACTACAGCCTGGGCATCAGAATAAGACCCTGTCTCAAAACAAAAACAGAAAAAGCTTGTGTTTGTTATTCCTTTGCATTTCTTTGGACGTGGTTTTACTACATCTACTTGCATTCCATTTCTGTTCATTTACTCTCCAGATGATAGGAAGTCCCGTTGTTTCCAGATTTTTGCTATTTTTGACAGTGCTACTGTGAGCATTCTTGTATGTAGCTACAGAATTTACACACACTTAGGATGAAATTTCTGAGTCTTGTGGAAATAAATGACTGACAACCCACCAAATGAGTCCAGGTAAAAGCTATTTAATTATGTTTGCCATAGCAAAGTGATGGTTTGCCACAGCATCAATTGTGTTTTTGTGGACACTCGAAAGCAGGCTGAGGAGTGGGAAAGCGTCATACTGGAAGAAGGGAAGGTTTCAGGTATGCCCAGATGAGAGGCTTTTGGTATAGAACACTGCAGACAGACTAACTAGAAGTGGGGCGTCTTATGTGATTCATTAGGAGTGCATATTCGATTCTCTCTAATTGGTCCTAAATTGGAAAAAGGGGATAAGAATTAGGGAAACTACCAGTTATTAATTAAGTCCTGGCCATTTGGGGCTGATTGCCCTCATTTGGCTTGCTGGACTGTTTTTAAGAGATAGTGGTCTGACTTCCTACAAGTCTGATTGTAGCGAGTAGGCTGGATGCATGGACTGGTTAGGAGAGATAGCAGGTTGGTTTCCTGGGATGTTTGCTGCAGTTTACAGGTGAGAGATCTGTTTCTATGTATGATCTGGCCGCTGTTCATTTGTATGTTCTGTCTCTCCATCTCTAACATGCCATATAATATACTTATTTATGATGTGTGTTGTCTACCTCCCATGACTAGGTTACTAGTTCCATGAGGACAGATTTTTTTTTAGTACTTTTTTTTTTTTTGAGACAAGATCTCGTTCTGTGGTCTAGGCTGGAGTGTGGTGGTGCAATCTTGGCTCACAGAAGCCTCAACCTCCCAGGCTCAAGCGATCCCCACCTCAACCTCCCCAGTAGCTGGGATCACAGGCATGTACCACCATGCCTGATTACTTACTATTATTATTATTATTACTACTACTACTACTCTAGAGATGGATTTCACCATGTTACCCAGGCTGGTCTTGAACTCCTGAGCTCAAGCAATCGGCCCTCCTCAGCCTCCCAAAATACTGAGATTACAGGCATGAGCCACTGTGCCTGGCCCATGAGGGCAGACATTTGTATCTGTTTTGTTCATTAAAGCATTCTTGATTCCTAGAAAAGTGCCTAGTGCATCATAGATACTCAATAAATGTTTGTAAAATGAGTAAATATCATGTATCTATAAAAATATTATGCTACTGATGCATATTTTTGGTTTTGCTGTTATTCTCGCACTAAAGACTGTTCACTCGGATCCAATCCCCCCACTAGTGCAGATGTGGTCCCAGCCTTTTCTCATTTTCGCGTGTCTTATTTTGCCCACCACAGTGTCTGATGCAAAGTTTGTGGTTGCCAGATATATGCTGAAGCAAATTCATCTACTTTATATTATTACCTGGTTCTTTTGATCCACATATTGATGCTGAAGCTGACAGGCAATAACAAGAAATAACTGCCGAGTCAGCACTGTAGCTCCTCATCTTTTAGGTCCGTATGGAAACACACTTGAGTCAGGCAAGAAGTGCCCATTTTTCCTTGAGCCTTGTGAAACCCTCGTAACAGCCTCTCTTTGGAAGCATCCGTGGTGTTACTATTTACTGTGGACTTTGAAGTTGCCCCTGGACTAGCATCTTCTACAGTTCTTTTCACTCTAGCATTTCTCAAGTATCTACTTTCTGTGAGTGCTTCCAAGAATGGAAGAGAAAGGGAAGAGACCTCTGTGGTCCAGAAGCAAGAAGCAGTAAATCACCTTTCTCAGGCCCAGGGTGGCTGCCAACCCCACGGAGAAGTCTTCTGCCCCTTTCTCCATCTCTTGCTTTCAACAAGGAACAGAGTTAGGCTCAAAATTATTATGGATATCTCATTTAAAAAAGGGCACTACATTCTGAAGATGAGTTTTTCAACATACACTATATGTGGCTTCACTTTCAGGGGACTCACAGATGTGATCTGAAAGCTGCCCTTTGTGAACTCTGTATTTTTTTGTTCTTGTAATATTCTTACTTACTTGTGATAGAATATAATTAAAGTGGGACTGAGCGCAGTAGCTCACGCCTGTAATCCCAACACTTTGGGAGCCCAAGGCCAACTCACCTGAGATTGGGAGTTCGAGACCAGCCTGGCCAACATGGTGAAACCCCATCTCTACTAAACGTACAAAAATTAGCCAGGTGTAGTAGTGGGCGCTGGTAATCCCAGCTACTCGGGAGGCTGAGGCAGATAATTGCTTGAACCCAGGAGGCAGAGGTGGCAGTCAGCCGAGATTGTGCCACTGCACTCCAGCCTGGGCAACAGAGTAAGACTCCATCTCAAAAAAAATATATATATATATATATGTGTGTATATATATATGTGTGTGTGTGTGTGTGTACATATATATATATTCAAAGTGGATATAGTGTTTTAGTAGGTAACAACTTTTACGAATAGATTTATTCAAATATGACCACATTAGTATTTTGTGACCATAATCTGCCAGAAAGACAATTAACCAGTACTGATGATAATTTTTTTTAATTTCATTGAGCTGTAATTAAATTTTAGTCTGTTAATAGAACTGAAACCAAAATAACCAAGACCTAAATAGCTTGAGGTGTTGAATTTCATCTGGCTATAGATGCTGAGGTTAAAATCTGTTAGAAAAGTTGAATCTAAGGGTAGAGAGAAAGCGATGGAATAAAATCTTGTTGATACAGTTTTCTGAATGTTTTTTCTAATTCAGATAACAGGATAATAGAAGCCAACAAACTTTTACCCCTGTCTGAAAACATGTTAGGAGCAGATTGTTCATGATTTCTTTTCTTTTTTTATTTTTTATTTTTAATTTTTTTTAGACAGAGTCTCACTCTGTTGCCCAGGCTGGAGTGCAGTAGCATGATCTCAGCTCACCGCAGTCACCGCCTCCCAGGTTCAAAGTGATTCTCCTGCCTCAGTCTCCCAAGCAGTGGGGACCACAGGTGCCCACCACCACACCCAGCTAATTTTTTGTATTTTTAGTAGAGACGGGGTTTCACCATGTTGACCAGGCTGGTCTTGAAGTCCTGGCCTTAACCTCAGCCTCCCAAAGTGCTGGGATTATAGGTGTGAGCCACTGCACCTGGTTTATTAGTGATTATTCTTTTTTGTTTTTCTTTTTTTCCGAGATGGAGTCTTGCTCTGTCGCACAGGCTGGAGTGCAGTGGTGACATCTTGGCTCACTGCAACCTCCTCCTCCCGGGTTCAAGTGATTCTCCTGCCTCAGTCTCTCAAGTAGCTGGGACTACAAGCACCCGCCACCACACCCAGCTAATTTTTGTATTTTTAGTAGAGATGGGGTTTCAACATATTGGCCAGGTTGGTCTCGAACTCCTAACCTCGAACTCCTGAACTCCGCTTGCCTCGGCCTCCCAAAGTGCTTTGAATACAGGCGTGAGCCACCGCGCCCAGTCTATTAGTGATTATTCTAAATCCATCACAAACAAACATAGGGAGTGTTAGTTTTCTAGATTTAATTGCATCTTTCCTTTAAACACATTAGAATAACAAAAGAAAGAAGGAGATGTCCATGAGCCTTTAATGCCAATTTTATGTGGTTTATTGGGAAAATATTGTCTCAGCTTTACAGAAACACAAAGCAGGAGCAGACATGCAGGATACAGAAACTACAGAATGAAGGAAAAAGGAATAGAAGCAAACATTTCAATAGTAAAATTTCAAGAAAACATAGCATTAAAAATATCCCTCTGCTGTGTTGGACTCATACTTTGATTGGTGATTGATAGAGAAGGTTTGTGTTGGTGGTTTTCATGTGCAGGCAGGATCTCAGAGACCAGGGAATGTGGATAAAACTTCCTGTGACTTTCAAATCAGAGAAGACTGGCAGGAGGGAGAGAACATTTTACCAACAGAACAGTTCGTTACCTGCAGCATCTTCCCAGAGGCCGGGGACCTGCCTAGCAGCAGCATTGCTTCTGGCAGCAGCACTTCTGCTGGCAACAGCCCTTCTGCTGGCAACAGCCCTTCCCACAGCCACAGCCACATGAGCTGCAGGTGCGGCGGTAGCAGCAGATCACGGGCGTGCTACAGCAGCCCCCACAGCAGCCGCGGCAGCAGGGGCAGCAGCTGGAGCAGCAGCCCACCCGGTAGCACGTGCAGGTGGTGCAGCTTCCACAGCCACCACCACAGCCGCCACCACAGCCACCACAGCCACCACCACAGCCACCACAGCCACCACTGCAGCCACCACCACAGCCACCACAGCCACCACAACTTCCACAACCACAGCAACCCATGGTGTCAGTAGAGAGGACTCAGGTGAAGTGAGGAAGGAGGACTTGAGAGGTGAGCAGGTCTGATGCCTCCTTCTGCTGGGGGAGGCCCTTATGTATCAACTCTGGGGAGAGGAGAGGGAAGACACATGACCACTTCCTTATTATGGTTTGGGTCAATTGTCATGGAAGAATCTCATAATATGTTATCTACTGCCCTTTGGAATGGGAGTTAGGTTTATGAGATTACTTGTTTTGTTTATTTTCTGAGTCAAATGTCCTAAAAATTCCAGTAAGACCTCCTGAGAGTCATGGGAAAGGGGGTATTATCAACAGCCTTGGGCACACTCAGAAAGCCCATATAGTACAACAGCAATGCTTGAATGGATGGTCCAACATTCCAACAATGAATAAACATTATCAGGAGGCTATTCCTATATAGTGCCCAGAAATTATCTTACCAAAGTCTGGAGAAACGACAGGTGTCTCGGACACAAATGTCATTGCCAACTGCAGAAGCGGCCGGATACTCTCACTGGAGATTGTCCACCTGAGAATGGAAGATTTGGTCCCCACCACACAGTTACAAAGCCTGGCTCTATGTTTCATTATTCAATATATTTAACATAGTGTTGGCCAGGTGTGGTGGCTCACGCCTGTAATCCCAGCACTTTGGGAGACCAAGGCGAGTGGATCACCTGAGGTTGGCAGTTCAAGACCAGCCTGGCCAACATGGTGAAACCCCATCTCTACTAGAAAAAACACAAAAAGTTAGCCGGGCATGGTGGTGCCCTGACCCCCCAGCCTTAGTTCCTGCTCTAACTCACAGGCCAAATCATGGCTCAAAATGTTCTGCTACAGAAACTTCCCACACAGCACAGGCTTCTTTTTTTTTTTTTTTTTTTTTTTTCACAGTGCCTCACTCTGTCACACAGATTGGAGTGCAGTGACATGATATGATCATGGCTCACTGCAGCCTCAACCTCTTGGGCTTAAGTGATCATCCCACCTCAGCCTCCCAAGTAGCTAGGACTAGAGGTGCATGCCACCACACCTGGCTAATTTTTTATTTTTTGTAGAGATAAGGGTGTCACTATGTTGCCCAGGTTCATCTCAAATTCCTGGACTCACGTGATCCTCCTGCCTCCCAAAGGTGCTGGGATTACAGGCGTAATCACCATGCCTGGCCCCAGCCCAGAATATTTTACCTGACATGGGCATGATGCATCTTTGTTAACTAATTGAAGAATAATTTTTTAAGGTAAATCTCAGGCAATAATATTGTTTCAAAATAATGGAGGCAAAAATGCTTTAGAAGGGGAAAACACTAAATACGACAAGATTTGTCAACTTTGGCACTACCGACATTTTCAGCTGGACAATTCCTTGTGTGAGGACTGTCCTGCACAATGTAGAATGTTGAGCAGCATCTCTGGCCTCAAGTCACTAGTTATGACAATGTCTCTGCCAGTTATAACAAGCAAAAATGTCAGGCCAGGCACAGTGACTCATGCCTGTAATCCCAGTAATCCCAGCACTTTGGGAGGCCAAGGTGGGAGGATCACAAGGTCAGGAGATCGAGATCATCCTGGCTAACACGGTGAAACCCCGTCTCTACTAAAAATACAAAAAATTAGCCAGGCACAGTGGCAGGCACCTGTATCCCAGCTACTTGGGAGGCTGAGGCAGGAGAATGGCGTGAACTCAGGAGGCAGAGCTTGCAGTGAGCTGAGATTGCGCCACTGCATTCCAGCCTGGGTGACAGAGCGAGACTCTGTCTCAAAACAACAAAACAAAACAAAAAGAAGTAAAAATGTCTTCAGATGTTGCTAAGTGTCTCCTGGGGGCAAAATTGCCCCTCATTGAGATCCACTGCTCTACAGAAATATAAGGGAGAATACCCCACATCATAGCACTCCGGAAAAGGATACCAATTTAGGAACAGCCTTTGAAGGCTGCAAAAGGGCTTTACATGAAGTTCTTCTTTTCTTTTAATTTTTTTGGAGACAATTTCTAGGACATACGAGTCTTTTTTTCTTCTTTGAGACCAAGTCTCACTCTGTTGCCCAGGCTGTTGAACCTCTGCCTCCCGTATTCAAGTCATTCTCATGCCTCAGCCTTCCGCATAGCTGGGACTACAGGCATGAGCCACCACCCAGTTAATTGTTGTATTTTTAGTAGAGACAGGGTTTCACCATGTTAGCCAGGCTGGTCTCAAACTCCTGACCTCAGGTGATCTGCCTGCCTCAGCCTCCCAAAGTGCTGGGATTACAGGCATGAGCCACCATGCCCGGCGGGACATATGATTCTGAAGGGGTTAAGCACCTGGGGTGGTGAAAGAAGGCAAGAGTGAGCCTTGATGAAAGCTGTGGACTTTGGGTGATTATGATGTCTCACTGTAGGTTCACCAGTTGCAACAAATGTACCACCCTGGCATGGGATGTGAGTAGTGAAGGAGACTGTGTTGGGGAGGACAGGGGGTATAAGGGAACTCTGTACTTTTGGCTCAATTATTATTATTATTTTTTTTTTTTTTTGAGACAGAGTCTCAGTCTGTCACCCAGGCTGGAGTGCAGTGGCTCGATCTTGGCTCACTGTAAGCTCCGTCTGCCGGGTTCAAGCAATTCTCTTGCCTCAGTCTCCCAAGTAGCTGGGACTACAGGTGCCCATTACCACTCCCAGCTAATTTTTGTATTTTTTAGTAGAGACAGGGGTTGACCGGGCTGGTCTGGAACTCCTGACCTCAAGTGATCCGCCTGTCTCAGCCTCCCAAAGTGCTGGGATTACAGGCGTGGACCACCGCACCCGGCCCTCAGCTCAATTTTGATGTGAACCAAAAATTGCTCTAAAAAATAAGGTCTTTTAAAAGAGTATACATTATTTACCCTAAGCTAAGGAAACTGGGTCACATAGGGACCATGGCTTTTTAAGGGACATGAAACCTGCTGGTGGCAGAGGCTCTTGGCTACCTCATCCACTACTCCATGTGTATAGGACAAGAGGGGAACATGAGCCAGTGTGGGAAGCTTACTTTGAAATACACCGTGACTATCAACCCAAGATGGGTATCTTTCCCATATTTTGACTTGCGAATCAGCAGCAAAAGTAAGTCTGAAAACAGGTGAGAAAGTCTTCTGAGATGTTAGCCAAGGGACCTTATGACACGTGAAGCTTTGAGTGTTTGCTTCTCCATGTGGAATCTCACCTTCTCTTGCATTCTGCAGACAGCCCCTGAAAACAGAAAAGGCTTCCTTTAGAGGAGGGGGAAACCAAAGGGAACATCTTCTCGGGGCCAAGGAATTCTGATGCATGGAATGTAGGAGATGGGCTTTCATCAAATGAGACTCATAGATTACACTTGAAAACTGCTAGGTTAAAACAAGACTAAATATTTAAGAAACATGTTGTTTTCATTAGAAGCATAAGCATAACTTGAGGAAGAAGTAAATGTGAAAATAAGCAATTCTATGACGTCAGAGGTGTTCAATGAGGAAATACACTCAGGGTCTTGTGAAATTCCTCCAGGGAAGCTGGAGGAAACAAGGAAGTGGCCGCCTGCCGCATGTTAGGCCTGGAAGGGGTATTTAAGAGCCCCTGTAGCAAAGAACATCAGACCTCTTCACCCCTGCTGAGTCCTCCCTCCTCACTTCACCTGAGTCTTCTCTACTGACACCATGGGTTGCTGTGGTTGTGGAAGTTGTGGTGGCTGCGGTGGTGGCTGTGGTGGTGGCTGTGGTGGCTGCGGTGGTGGCTGTGGTGGCTGCAGTGGTGGCTGTGGTGGCTGTGGTGGTGGCTGTGGTGGTGGCTGTGGCAGCTGCACCACCTGCAGATGCTACCGGGTGGGCTGCTGCTCCAGCTGCTGCCCCTGCTGCCGCGGCTGCTGTGGGGGCTGCTGCAGCACGCCGGTGATCTGTTGCTGCCGCCGCACCTGCAGCTCATGTGGCTGTGGCTGTGGGAAGGGCTGTTACCAGCAGAAGAGCTGCTGTCAGCAGAAGTGCTGCTGCAAGAAGCAATGCTGCTGCTAGGGGGTCCAGCCTGGCTCTGCCTCTAGCCTAAGAAACGCTGAGGCTTTGCTCACAGAATTTGGTGCAACTTTCCTCCACCCTTCCTTTCTGCTTCTGTCCTGCCTCATCTACCTGTATGTATTAGAACTGCTCATGCTGTCCCTTGCAGTCTGAAGTCTCAGGTTGTTTTTCTTCCTTTGTGGTGGTATGACTACTTCAATTTCTTCTCCCTGTATCTTCCAAGACTTAGCATTATGCTATTATGCTATTGTGCTATTATGCTATTATTCTCTGTCGTTTTTGTAATCTTGTCTTCATTTGAAAAAAAGATAAAAGATTAGCATATATTATCAACATAAGGGGTGGAAGCACAGCCACTCATGTCAAAAATCTGTTTGTATTTTGAGCTTAACAAAATAAAATCGTGAAAACTAATATTTTATTCTTTTGAAAAAAATTCTTATGATGGATTTATTGTTGTTTCATATTGTACGTTCACTAACTTCTTTCCTGTTTCTGTGACCCTGTTAAAAAAAAAAAAAGGCTACTCTTCCTTAATAAAAATTAACAATCTCTTCATATTCTCAGGTGTCTCTCTGTTCTATAAGATGTGCACCTTGCATTGGTGAGGCCAACAAAGCAAAAGACAACAGGTGATATGTAAACATTTGGGATGGGTTTCACTCAGTGGATGCCAGCTCCCATACTATCCGGTAGCAGATTTTACAATAAAGATAAAAATTGGGGAGTAAATTCCAATCTTTTGTCATCAGTGTCACTGACAGAAATTCCTGTGCTCGTCTACACATCCTCCCATGATGTGAGTCCGTGTTGGGGGTCAATGCAGTTTCCCCTTCACCCTCCAAAGGTTCACTGAGAACCAACTCACAAAAAAGGTAAATATGGCCGGGCACGGTGGCTCACGCCTGTAATCTCAGCACTTTGGGAGGCTGAGGTGGGCGGATCACGAAGTCAGAAGATCGAGATCATCCTGGCTAAACATGGTGAAACCCCATCTCTACTAAAAATACAAAAAAAAAAAAAATTATCCGGGCATGGTGGCGGGCACCTGTAGTCCCAGCTACTCGGGAGGCTGAGGCAGGAGAATGGCATGAACCCGGGAGGCAGAGCTTGCAGTGAGCGGAGATCACGCCACTGCACTCCAGCCTGGGCGACAGAGCGAGACTCCGTCTCAAAAAAAAAAAAAAAAAGAGTAAATTCATTAGAGAAAAGGCACACACCCAGAACTTTGGGAGGCTGAGGCTGGCGGATCACTTGAGGCCAGGAGTTCAAAACCATCCTGGCCAACAAGATGAAACCCCATCTCTACTAAAAAGACAAAAATTAGCTGGGTGGGTGTGGTGGCACATGTCTGTAATCCCAGCTACTCAGGAGACTGAGGCACAAGAACTGCTTGAACCCAAGAGGCGGAGGTTGCAGTGAGCTGAGATGGCATCACTGTACTCCACCTTGGATGATTAAAAAAATAGGTAAAGGCATAGAAATATATTAATATTTGCACAGAGAGAACCACACAGTGTGTCCACCTCCCAACAGGGTTCAGAAGCTTATATACTGTGGGAGAAAGAAAGATCAGACTGTTACTGCGTCTATGTAGAAAAAGGAAGACATAAGAAACTCCATTTTGTTCTGTACTAAGAAAAATTCTTCTGCCTTGAGATGCTGTTAATCTGTAACCCTAGCCCCAACCCTGTGCTCCCAGAAACACGTGCTGTATTGACTCAGGGTTTAATGGATTTAAGGCTGTGCAGGATGTGCTTCGGTAAAAATGTGTTTGCAGGCAGCATGCTGGGAAAAAGTCATCGCTATTCTCCAGTCTCAAATACCCAGGGACACAGTGCACTGCGGAAGGCCACAGGGACCTCTGCCCAAGAAAGCCTGGGTATCATCCAAGGTTTCTCCCCACTGAGACAGCCTGAGATACGGCCTCGGTGGGAAGGGGAAGACCTGACCATCCCCCAGCCCGACACCCGTAAGGGGTCTGTGCTGAGGAAGGCCTCTTTGCAGTTGAGAGAAGAGAAAGGCATCTGTCTCCTGCTCGTTCCTGGGAATGAAATGTCTCGATGTACCACTCGATCGTACATTCTATTTACTGAGATAGGAGAAAACTGCCTTATGGCTGGAGGTGAGATATGCTGGTGGCAATACTGCTCTTTACTGCACTGAGATGTTTGTGTAAAGTCAAACATAAATCTGGCTTACATGCACATCGAGGCACAGCACCTTTCCTTAAACTTATTTATGACGCAGAGTCCTTGGCTCACGTTTTCCTGCTGATCCACTCCCCACCATTACCCTGTAGTCCTGCCACATCCTCCTCACCAAGATGGTAAAGATA
>NW_012116599.1:7192640-7194263 GCF_000951035.1 Colobus angolensis palliatus | reverse complement strand
GGGATTACAGGTGTGAGTCACCATGCCTGGCCTTGTATAGATTTGCATGGACATAATTGCAGTCACATTTTTGAGTAATAAGGAAGTATAATAGGGAGGTGCACAGTGTTGAGCAACTCCCTAATACACTGTGGCTCCCTCTCCTACTGTTCTCATTCAGCCTCCCTGTAGGTTCTTTCCCAAGTTGGAGCCCCAAGCCTCAGGCTTAGTCCCCTTGTCCATCCTCTTCTCAATGGAATCCCCAGCACTTATCACTTTCTAACACACCATAAAATTCACTAACTCATCACGTTTACTATTTACGTTCCTTCTACATACCCCATTCCAAGCTAGAATGTAAGTTACAAGGCAGAGATTTTTAACTTTGTTCACGAATGCATCCCAAGCACCTAGGACAGTGTCTGGCACATAGTAGTTACTCAATACATAAATTCTTAATGAACAAATGATTTTTTTTCTTTCTTGTGTGTGGGTTTATTTGAGACAGGGTCTGGCTCTGTCACCCAGGCTGGAGTGCAATGGCGTGATCTCAGTTCATTGCAACCTCCACCTCTTTAGGCTCAAGCCAACCTCCCACTTCAGCCTCCCAAGTAACTGGGACTACAGATGCAGGCTACCATGCCTGGGTAATTTTTGTATTTTTGTAGAGACAGAGTCTCACTATGTTGCCCAGGCTGATCTTGAACTCCTGGACTCAAGCGATCCACCCACCTCAGCTTCCCAAAGTGCTGTATTACAGGCATTAGCCACTGTGCCCAGTCAGAATAAATGATTTTAAAACTATTTTGTATTATGAAAAACAATAAACATATACAAAAGTGGAAAACAGTACAATCCATTTCTAAGAACTACCGCCCAAGTTAACAATAATCAACACATGGCCAATCTTTTGTCATCTATGACCCCATCCACACCCTTCTCCCCACGCGATCATATGGGATCAAACTCAAATGTCATGTCATGTAATCTGCAAATGTGTCATTTATGTTTCTATGCATGAATGAATTCAATATCTCTCTCTGACTTAGACTATGGCTATGAGATATTAGAGAATCAGAGTAAACTTCTCAAGATCCAATTTGAACTCATCTTCTTCAAGAGGTGTGGAGAAAATCATGACACCTTCAGCCTTTAAGAAAATTTCACAACATTCTCTGGAAGAACCCAGCAATTTGCAAGGTTGCACAATGAGCAGGGCACTCCTACACCTAAGGTTCAGCTCAGGACTTTCCACAAATCAGGAAGATGCAAATAGAAAACCCAGAGCCACAGGACAGAGAACCAAGACACCTTGGGGTCTTTTAACCCATTTCACTTCTGCTGGTAGCCCTTAGAAGCCATGCAGTGTTCATCTTTAGGGAGGGTTTTTCAGTTCTACCAGGAGATGAACAAAAATAAAATTTGTTTCCATTTTAACCAATAGGAACCTTGTAATGCTTTTTTAAAAAATCTTCTGTTTAATAAGAAATTTCACTTTAATATATAAACTCTTTGTAGGTTGAGCGTAGTGGCTCACGCCTGTAATCTCAACACTTTGGGAGGCCAAGGCAGGAGGATCCTTTGAGGCCAGGAGTTCAAGACCAGCCTGGGCAAGATAGTGAGACTCTGTCTCTACAAAAAAAA
>NW_012116599.1:7190440-7191660 GCF_000951035.1 Colobus angolensis palliatus | reverse complement strand
AAAAAAAAAAAAATAATAATGCAGCGTGATTACAAACGCTGGCTCTGGAGCCAGAAGCCCCAACTAAAACCCAGGCTTCTCTATTTACTAGGCCTGCTTTCTTCCTCCTCACTTTCTTCATGTGTAGAGTAGGGGTCACAGCCAGCCAGCCTTCTCTCCTAAGTTTTTGGGGAGAAATAAATGGATTCATAAGAAAGGACATATTTGTAAATAAAGCAAACGATCGACGTCGAATTCAGGCCCTCTAGCTTCACTATGCTAAATGTCAGTGTACTACTTAAGTTGCTCCTTTCAGCGGAGTTCACTGTTTCTGCCCAGAAAACCGGCCCTGGCCCGGGAAAACCTGGGCTTCCACACTGGGATGAAAGGCATGGACGCGCGGATTCACATATGCAAAACGTGGGGGCGTGGCCCCGGGCTCCCGGCCAGGCAGGCTCCGCCCCCTTCCCATCAAGAGCGCTTGGATCCACCCGGCAGCCGCGGGTGAGTCGTCCGGCAAGTGACCGATTTGGTGAACAGACACCTCCTTCTGTAGGTAAGAATATCTCGGGGGGCGAATTAATTGAAACAGCACCGTCATCCCTCGGTCTCAGCAGTGTCGCCTCTCTCTTCCCGGGTTTGGAGAGCTGGGGGCAGGTTCCTGATTCCGCGGACCTGGGCTACACTCCGAGCCGCGTGAGGAGCTCTCCTGCCACGCCGCAGCCCGCGTGCTGGGACTCACCCAAGTGGGTTTGTCTGGAATTCCCATTTGCAGCCTTGTGGAAAAGCAGATTAAATAAAATCACGATTCTCGTAAAGTGCCAGCACCTCCTATGGTTACACCCCGCGTTCATAGATTTTAACTGCAAAGGCGTTTTAGCACAGAATTCCAAATTCCAATCCGAGGGTGGAGAAAAGATCCTTCCTAGTGAGAAAAAGGAAGGTGAGTTTGAATTTAAGAGAGCAGGGGCTTTTTGGGGCACCACTTGAAATTTAGTTAATTGAAACTAAAAGAAAACACAACTACGCTTTACAAAAACACTGCTGGAAAGAATACCTAAGTCATCAAATAATAAATAAATAGTGTGACATCTATTTACCAAATCAATGTCGCCGCCGGAAGTGTGCAAAAGGTTGGTACTTTCCAAGTGCTTCAAGTTTGAAGAGGGTAAAGATATAATGTTTTCTAAAAGTACTCTCAGGTGGGGGTTGGTGGCTCACACCTGTAATCCCAGCACTTT
>NW_012116599.1:7189012-7190210 GCF_000951035.1 Colobus angolensis palliatus | reverse complement strand
AGACTCTGCCTCAAAAAAAAAAAAAAAAAAAAGGGACTCTCATGTGTTTTGCTCCTATCAATGTTGAAACATTGGTGTCTCCGTGGCAAAAGGTGTTTTTCATCGAGGCACATATATTAAATAGACCAAAACATAACTTCCCAAATATCTTATAAGATTATCCTAGTAGTAGCTGAAATGGACAAAAATACCAATTTCCTTCAGTCATTATTGGTAAAAAACCAACAAGACTCATAAGGTTGTATAATGGTAAATGCATACACATTTATTTAACATGCACACAGGGAGACTCAGAATGATTGATTACCCACCCTGCAGCATGTCTCGGAAGCTTATAGACTACCCTGGCAAATAAGGTTATGGGAGGGAGGAGAAAAGCGGTTCTGTTGAGGGGCCTGCTAGGGAGAATGAATGGGCCAGGGGAGAGAATAAGCTACAGTATCTTGCGAAAGGATCTGTTCAGGTGTGGGGTATATTGGTCTTACAGGGAGGGGAAAAGAAACAATTGTTCCTTTTGGTGGGTCTGGATCTTAGGCAGATAAAGGCTTTGTTGAGCTGGGAGCAGGGAAGGTCAGAGAGACCTTCCTCTAGCACGTCAAAGCCCCATGTTTTGGGGTATTGGCTTCTGAGTCCCACCACTTAATAGTGATGAAACTGATGAGTCTGTAATAGCCAGATCAAAGAAGAATCCAAAGAATGGGTATGTTTGTATATTGAATAATGAAATACATAGAGATCAGGAATATTGAAACTGGTTTTCCATGGGGGAAAGGAAGACTGTTGTCCTTCACGGGATAAACCTTATTTGCCTGTCTAGAGACAATAATTATTTAACATTGCCGTCAGTTGTTAAAATTTACAGAGTTGTAAAATAGCTCCAATGACCTCTAATTTTTCTTTAATTCAATTTTTTCCCTACAATCCCACCTTCTCTCAGTGCATTTAATCAGATACTTCCACTGCATCTCAATGACTAGATGGTGAGTTGACTTTCCTTTTTTGTTTTTTTGGGGGTTTTCGAAGTTTTTTTTTTTTTTTTTTTTGAGTTAGAGTTTTGGTCTCGTTGTCTAGGCTGGATTGAGGTGTTGTGTTCCCGGCTCACTGCAGCCTAGACCTTTCCAGTTCAAGCGATCCTCCCACTTCAGTCTCCCAAGTACCTGGCACTACAGGCACACGCCACCACGGCTAATTTTTGTAT
>NW_012116599.1:7174691-7188402 GCF_000951035.1 Colobus angolensis palliatus | reverse complement strand
GAGGCTGAGGTGGGCAGAGCACTTGAGGTCAGGAGTTCAAGACCAGCCTGACCAACATGGCAAAACCTTGTCTCTACTAAAAATCCAAAAATAGCCAGGCCTGGTGACAGGTGCCTGTGGTCTCAGCTACTCAGGAGGCTGAGGTAGGAGAATCTCTTGAACCCAGGAGGCAGAGGTTGCGGTGAGCAGAGATTGTACCACTATACTCCAGACTCCAGACTCCAGCCGGGGCGACAGAGGGAGACTCCATCACATAAAAAAAAAAAAAAAAAAAAAGTCAGGGGAAGGCGTTATTCATTTGTCATTTGTTTATCTCTCTAGTAACTTGTGTTTCAGAAAGATCTGAATCTGGGTGTCTGCTTTTTTTTTTTTTTGAATGGGATTTCAAACGGCATTGGCTGCAGAAGAGGGTGGGCCCCGGTACGTAAAGCCACCAGAAGCGGACGGGCTTCTGCATATAAAGCTATTGCTCTTGGCAGCTCTGTCTGAAGGAGGAGGACAAGAGGCTCCAGGGGGAGGAAAGGGATTTTCATAGCGGCGGGCAGCAGAAGGAGCAGAAGTTGGATCTGAAGGCAGGAAGCCAGCTTGGTTCTAGAAAGAAAGAAACTGTGGGCACAGAAAAAACAGGTAACTCAAGGGATCCTCCTGCCTCAGCTTCTCAGATTCAGATTCCGTTTGTATTAATTGAAGAATGTTATATGCGGCCAGACTTACAAGGTTTATTGGCCTGGCCTAGTTTAGCTTTATAGGCACTGTTTTCATCAGCAATTTTCTGGACAGACTCATTTTCAAAGAACCTGTTCGGTTTTCCTATTATATGGAAGCCTTGCCCTGATGTGGAATTTAAATTTAAAATAGTCATTGCACCACTAGAAAAAGGCCAGAGCTACAGAGAGTTGTGCACAGTAAAATGCTTTGAAGGACGGAGAGTAGGATGCATTTCTTTAAATTGAGGTATAATCTACATATAAACAAAGATTTTAAGTTTCAGAGTTTATAGTTGTATACACCCGTGTAACTATATCCCATCAAGATACAGGATATTTCATCAACCCGGAAAGTTGCCTCCTGCCCTTTTACCGTCAATTCTCCAAGATGACCGCAATTGTGATTTCTATCAGCATGAAGTAGTTTTGCCTGTTTTGGACCTGGAGTAAATGAAATCTTCACGGTACGTCCTTTTTGTGTGTGGATTCTTGTACACAGGATAATGTTTGAGATTGGTTTATTTTCTTCCGTGTATCAGTGATTTGTTTTTGTTTTTTCAAATTTCAAATCATCTGTATTGAAGTACATCTTTTTCTTTTAATCTGTTTTCTGTTGCTTATAACAATACCTGAACATGGGAAATTTAGAAATAAAAGAGCTTTATTTCTTACAGTTATGGAGGCTGGGAAGTCCAAGGTTTAAGGGGCACTTCTTTCTCTTATGGACTCTAAAGAATCCCAAGGGGGCACAGGTATCACATGGTCAGAGGGCTAAGGCTGCTAGCTCAGAGCTTACTCTTAGAAAACCACCAGTTCCCCTCCCATGATGACCCATTAATACATTAACCTTTGACTCTATTAATTCATGAATGAGCTAATTCATTCATGAGCACAGAGCCCTTATGATCTAATCACTTCTGAAAAACCCCACCTACCCCTACCTTTTTTTACAACAGGGTCTCACTCTGCAGCCCAACCTGGAATGCAATGGTGCAGTCATGGTCACTGCAACCTTGATATCCTGGGCTCAAGGGATCTGCCTGCTTCAGCTTCTCAGTAGCTTGGACCACAGGCATGTACCACCATGCCCAGCCAATTTACTTACTTTTTTTGTAGAACCATGTTCTTGCTATCTTGACCAGTCTGATCTTGAACTCCTGACCTCAAGCAATCCTGCCTCGGCCTCTCAAAGTGCTGGGATTATAGGTGTGAGCCACTGCACCTGGCCTGGGATTAAGATTTAACATGAGTTTTGAAGAGGACAGATATGCAAACCCTAGCAGTATGGTTTACAAATAAGAAAATGTGTATTGTAAGTGTATAGTATTAATACATGAGTTTGCACAAACATTTGTAATCATCACCACAATCAAGTTGTAGAGTGTTTGGTCACCCCAGAAAGTTCCCCTGTGCTCTGTTGCAGTCACTCTCTTCCCTAACTCCCACCCCAGGCAACCCCCAATCCAATTTCCATCACTACAGGTAAGTTTTGCTTGTTTTAGGACTTTATATGTTAATGGAATCATACATTTTTGTGTCTGGATTCCTTGACACAGCAAATTTTTTTTTATATTTATTCAAGTATTTGCAATAGTTCACTCCTTTTTATTGCTAATTAGTATTGGTTGCCAAAATTTATCATTGTTTATTCATTCCCCATTTAATGGACGTTTAGTTGCTTCTCGTTTTTTCACTAATATGAATATATGAACATTCTTAGATAGACTGCCAAATGATTTTCCAAAGGGTTGGTACCATTTTGCATTCGTGCAAGCAACGTATATGGATTCACTTGCTAAATCTTTGCCAACATTTGGTATGCTGGTCTCTGTAGCCATTCTGGTGCTAGTTTTCTCTCCTAGTTTTAACTTAGGATTTTGGATTACTTACGTTGAGTATCTTTGCATTTGCTCTTGGCCCGCCACATCTTTTGCAAAGTATTTCAATCTTTTGTTCATCTATTCTTATTGAGTTGCAGGGGTTCTTTATTTTGGAGACAACTCCTTTATCAGATATTGCTTTTATGACTATTTTCTCTTAAGTCTGTAACTTCCCTTTCTAATTTATTTGCCTGTGTGTGTGTGTGTGTGTGTGGTATTTTTTTGTACAGATGATAAAAGAAAATGTTGTCCAGGCTGGTCTTGAACTCCCAGGCTCGAGTGACCCTCCTGCTTCAGCTTCCCAAAGTTCTGGGATTACAGTCGTGAGCCACTGCACCTGGTCTCTTTCCAGTTTCTTAACAGTACCTCTTGAGAAGCAGATGTGGCTTTTTTTTTTTTTTTTTGAGACAGAATTTCATTCTGTCGCCCAGGCTAGAGTGCCATAGCGCAATCTTGGCTCAATGCAGCCTCCACCTCCTGGGTTCAAACGATTCTTCTACCTCAGCCTCCCGAGTAGCTGGGATTACAGGCTTGTGCCACCATGCCTGGGTAATTTTTGTATTTTTAATAGAGACAGGGTTTCGCCATATTGGCCAGGGTGGTCTCAAACTCCTGACCTTAAGTAATCCACCTACCTCGACCTCCCAAAGTGCTCGGACTATAGGCAGGAGCCACAGCGCCCGGCCTCCTTTCCATTCAGTTTCTTAACAGTACCTCTTGATAAGCAGATGTGGCTTTTTGATGAAATCCAATTTATCATTTTTTTCTTTTAAGATTCTTTTTATCATTTCAAATATGTGCCAGTCCCTAGGTAACAAAGATCTGTTTCCTTCTGGATGGCATGCTGTGGTATTAGTATTTGTTATGTCAAATTAGTTTTTGTGTATGGAGTGAGGCAGTGATCAGTAAGATGCATTTCAAGTAAGATGAAGTTACAGCCAGAATACAATAACTCCCTAGAAGTTGGTGGAAGCACCTTCCAATTTTTTTTTTTTTTTTTGAGACTGAGTCTTGCTCTGTCACCCAGGCTGGAGTGCAGTGGCACGATCTTGGCTTACTGCAGCTTCCACCTCCTGGTTTGTTTCAAGAGATTCTTGTGCCTCAGCCTCCCAAGTAGCTGGGATTATAGGAACCCACCACCATGCCCAGCTAATTCTTTTGTATTTTTATTAGAGATGGGTTTTCACCATGTTGGCCAAAGTCAAAGGTGCTGGCTGAATCAGCACCTCTGTGTATCCCCACAGTGTCCATGGCCGTTTTCTTCAGGGCTCACGTGGTGTGCTGCACCAGGGTTAGGGGGCAGGTGGACTCTGGTTTGCTGTGCCGGTGCAGCAGGGAGACCTGCCCAGGGTCACTGTGGCTCCGGAGTGAAGCAAAGGCCAAAGCTCAGGGTTCACCTCCTCAATCTGCTGTTGTAACTAACACTGTGCCTCTGCAAACTCTCTCCTGTGCATCCAAGTCCACCAAGGTAAGGTCTGTTGTGGATTTAGCTGCTCTGAGTCTCTGCTAAAAGGAGCAGCTGATGAATTGACTCTTTCTTTCTACTTTCAGCATCTTCACTGCATGTTTCAAATCATGAGAGCCTGATAGGCTGAGTTTTGTTTGGGGAATGTGCCTTTTTTTCCTGTTGTTGTTATTAATACAGTCATTCTCTGTTGTCCAGGCTGGGGTCAGTGGCGTGATCTCCACTCACCGCAACCTCCACCTCCTGGGTTCAAGTGATTCTCCTGCCTCAGCCACCCAAGTAGCTGGGATTACAGGCACCCACCACCACAACTGACTAATTTTTGTGTTATTAGTAGAGATGGGGTTTCACTAATTTGGCCAGACTAGTCTTGAACTCCTGACCTCAGATGATCCACCTGCCTTAGCCTCCCAAAGCGCTGGGATTACAGGCATGAGCCACTACACCCAGCCTTTAAAAAAAATTTTAATCTACTGTTTACACAGTGTTCTTGTACCTTTTTAAAAAGTGATGGAGCTTATAGTAATGGGTGAGGATTACTGCTACAGCAGCAACTTTTAAAAGGACGATCTTGTGATTTGGAATGCACAGAAAATGAAGGGGAAAGGTAAACATCTGGCTTTCACAGGTATGAACTCAGAAAATCAAGTCAATTCATGTCCTCACCTTAGAAGCAGTGGAAGCAAAGGGACTTTTAGAGCGCTTTTTAGAGGCCGATAATATTACGAGGTCAAAATGGAACGATAAATGGAAAAAGGATAAAAGAACAGTCTATTCCAGAATAGTACTTTCTTGTGGAGGATGTAATCCTCCGAGACAGCACAGGTGGTTACTGTGTTTATAAGGGACATGTGTTCATATTTAGTCCATTTTTCTCCTTTGCTTTTTTTTTTTTTTTTCCAGACAGGGTCTCACTCTGTCGCCCAGACTGGAGTGCAGCGGCATGACTACAGCTCACTGCAGCCTCCTAAAGTGATCCTCTCACCTCAGCCTCCCAAGTAGCTAGGATTATAGGCATGCTCCACCACACCAGGCTAAATCTTTGTTTGTTTGTTTGTTTCATCAACTTTATTTTAAGTTCCAGGGTACATGTGCACAACGTGCAGGTTGGTAACATAGGTAAACGTTTGCCATGGTGGTTTGCTGCACAAATCAACCCATCGCCTCTGTACAAGCCAAGCATCCATTAGCCATTCTTACTCCCCCTGCCTCCTCGTTCCCCTGGCAGACCCCAGGGCGTGCTGTTCGCCCCCATGTGTCCGTGTGTTCTCATTGTTCCGTTCCCACTGGCCAGGTTGCCGAGAAGAAGAAATGCTTTTACATTGTTGGTGGGAATGTAAATGAGTTCAACCACTGTGGAAGATGGTGTGGCAATTCCTCAAAGATTTAGAAGCAGAGATACCATTTGACCCATCATTCCTGTTACTGGGTATATACCCCAAGAAATAGAAATCATTGTATCATGAAGATACATGAACGTGTATATCTTTTTTTTTTTTTTAAAGAGATTGGGCCTCGCTCTGTTGTGCAGGCTGGTCTCAAACACCTGACCTCAAGCAATCATCCTGCCCTGGCCTCCCAAAGTGTTGAGATTACAGGCATGAGCCACTGAGCCCAGTCTTCCTGTACAACTTCTAACTTAGTGCCATGCCCCATAGTAAGGTAGTGTACATTGTGATTATGTATTTGTGTTTATATATTGTTGACCTAAACAGAAGTTTCAGAAAAAAAGCTTAGCCTTTCTCTGCAATGCATTCTGATAGTTAACATTTTTTGTACCATTAAAAAAATCCCAACACTTTGGGAGGCTGAGGTGGGCAGATCACGCGAGGTTAGGAGTTTGAGACCAGCCTGGTCAACATGGCGAAATCCCATCTCTACTAAAAACACAAAACTTAGCCGGGCATGGTGGATGCCTTTAGTCCCAGCTACTCTGGAGGCTGAGGAAGGGGAATCACTTGAACCTGGGAGGAGGAGGTTGCAGTGAGCTGAAATCATGCCATGGTGCTCCAGCCTGGGCAAAAGAGTGAGACTCCATCTCAAATAATAATAATAATCCTGTTTGCAACCCCATACTAAATTTCCTTGATGCCACGATGTGAAAATCACTGTTTTAAAATAAACTGAAATTGGATTTTTATTTTTATTTTTGAGACAAGATCTCACTCTTGCCCAGACTGGAGTGCAGTGGTGCGATCACCACTCACTAACACCTTGATCTCCTGGCCTCAAGTGACCCTCCAACCTCAGCCTCCCAAAGTCCTGGGTACTATGCTCAGCTTAAAATGGGGATTTTGAAGATATAGCCAGGCTCTCTCAAACAGAAGGTAAGAGGAAAGATAGCTGAACTTGGAATTAGGAAACTGAGGCCAAGTCCAGGCTCTGATGTTTGTTAAAGGTGAAAATCAACACAGATCTTACTACCTCTAGCCCTCCATTCCCCCATCTATCCGGTAACAACCATCCCGCCTCCATGTGCCTCACAGAATGCTCAAGGAAAAATTAAATCCTTTTCAAAATGTAAAAATTATTTTAAAAGATTGCATAAGTAATTCAATTATCATAGTCCTAGTCATACATGGTAAAGCACTTGTAGAGCTGAGGACCTTTCTGTCCTTTAAGGGATGCAGCTAGGAAGTGAGATGCACTCAGGAAAACCAGGCAGCACTTGAATTTATTCTCAGTGGTGAGGCGTGACTCATGCCCTTCCCTCTGTAAGACTGCCTTCCCTAACTCCTGGATTCTTGCCTGTTCCTGACACTTCTTTTCACCCTTACCCTTCTTCCGGTAGGCTGTAGTTGTTTGTTTATTCAGTTCATTCAGCATCTTCCTTGAGTGCTATGTATTAGGTGCTAAGTTAGGCACAACCAGGCAATATGCCCTGCTCTCCTGGGCTTGTGCTTTTTAGTAGGGCATGTATTATATAGGTTTTTTTTCTGCTTGACTGTCCCAACTAAATCGATTTGGACAGCAGTATTAGAACGCTAAAGAGACAAAAAGATAGATAATGCAGCAGGCTTTTGGCAGCCTGTGGATCACTGTAGCAAAGTCATAGGTCTCAGATGCATGGAGAAGATGATGACCTGGATTTAGTGAACAAATCCATGGTCAGCCAAGGTGGAGAGGCGGCTCTGGATAGAGAGGCAGCAGATGCCACCCGAGCAAGACCACTCTTCAGAAGATGACCAAGCCTCAGTGATTACCCATCCAGGACAGCCATTTCTATAAGATCATTAACAACAAAGAAAGAAAGCACCAGCAAACTCAGCAGCGTTCCAGGAAGAAGAGAAAGCCCTGTTTTCGGGACTAAGGGAGTAGGCAAACAGTCACTCTGATTTGCCTTTGGCAAAATTTTCACATCGTCAGCGTTGCTGACTGATGGTGTAATGGTAGTTTCAAAATCTGACCTCCCTTTTCTCTCCACTGCTTACTCAAGAGCTTTGTTGACATAAACAGCATTTACCCTATTAAACTTAAGAGAGGAATTATGCAGCTGTCTGGGGTCACCTTGGGAAAGGGTAGGGTGAGTGGCAAGCCGTAATGATGTAACCTAGTAGGTCCTTCCTACCTCCCCAACCCCTAGGAAAGCTCCCCACCCACTGGATACCTGGAATTCCACCCAGGTGACTTGCTATTCTGGAATGAGAATGCTTTTCCTTCTCTCTAGCCTGCTTTCAAACTGTAATTGACCCTAAAATCTCTATACATGAAACCATAATCTTTAATATGAATGTGTTTCTAAATACACATTTTTCTCCTCACTGTGGTTGTCATTAGGTTAATACCAGCAGCTGAGGGGGCCTCCGGAATGTGGGAGAGTGGAGTGGGTGAAAGGTTCCTGATGGGAGTAGGGAGACCTGGATTCAGATCTTGATCATGTGGTTTGAAGCCAGTGTTTAGGCATCTTCCATATGCTACTCTGGGAATGTGGGGAAATGATATCTATTTTCCAGTTATCATGTAGATTTAAGGAGACAGTATGCAGAAAAGCATCATACAACAAATTAGGTTCCTTCCTATAAATTTATCTCAGAGGAGTTAACCACATACAGGACCATCAAAAATCTATCAAAGAGTTACAACAAGGCAAAGCTTGAGCTAAAATGTGGAGGAATTAGTGAATTTCCCTGTGCACATGATAATTCACATGAGACAGCAAGATGTTTTCAAATATAGCCACCATACAATGACTGTTTTTTGTTTTTTCTGTGCAGTGACAAATGAGATCCGCTGTTGGGCTTTATGTCTAAAGCTTGAATTTCAAGCAATTTCCTCACTTGAGATCAGGAGTTCAAGACCAGCCTGGCCAACATGGTGAAACCCCATCTCTACTAAAAATATAAAATTATCCAGTCATGGTGGCAGGCACCTGTAATCCCAACTACTTGGGAGGCTGAAGCAGGAGAATCACTTGAGCCGGGAGGCGCAGGTTGCAATGGGCTGAGATCATGCCACTGCACTTCAGCCTGGGCAACAGAGCAAGGCTCCACCTCAAAAAAAAAAAAAATCAGGTTTTCGTCGCATCGAAGATGCTAAAAAGAATAAACATCACTTAATTTTCTCTTTGTTTCCATTTGATCAGCCATGGATTGTTACAGAACTTCACCAAGCAGTTCCTGGATTTACCCCACTGTAATCCTCTGCATATTTGGTTTTTTCTCCATGATGAGACCCTCAGAACCATTCCTTATCCCATATTTATCTGGACCAGATAAAAACCTGACCAGTGCAGAGGTAAGTTAACATACATACGTATCTTAATGTGGTTTTTTAAATTTTACAGGACTTGAACAAGGATACAGGGCTTCCCTCAACTTGAAATAAGATGGACACATTAAACTCAGCGAGCCCAGTTTTCATAATATGTGTCACATATAGAACTTTTCAAACTACTTCCTCCTCATACTTGCAGAAAATTGCAGCCAAAACACATTACATGTGTTAACAAATTTTTAATTTGCATAGAGTGCTAACATTTGTGTTAATGATAGGAGCCTTTCAGGTCTCCATTGATTCTATTGTACTAATCCTAAAACAGCATCACTAGCAGGCACAGGATCTAAGTCTAAATAAACTCTCAGGCTGCTGAGGGATAAGCAGGATCTCATAAAGAATTGTGGTATTTTTTTATGACACTGTTTATCAGCAGGTGAGCCATTAACAGCTTTATCTCCCAGCCCTTGCCTCCTTCTCTGAAATGCCAGATTCTCTTACTTAAAAGAGCAACGTCTTTCTTTTTTGGTGTTGTTTGAGATGGAGTCTCACTCTGTCGTGCAGGCTGGAGTGCAGTGGTGTGATTTTGGCTCACTGCAACCTATGCCTCCCAGGTTCAAACAATTCTCCTGCCTCAGCCTCCTGAGTAGCTGGGACTACAGGCATGAGCCACCACACCTGGCTAATTTTTGTATTTTCAGTAGAGACAGGGTTTCACCATGTTGGCCAGGCTGGTCTCGAACTTCTGGCCTCAAGAGATTCACCCTCCTGGGCCTCCCAAAGTGCTGGGATTACAGGCATGAGCCACTGCCCCCGGCCTCGCATTTCTTTATAAGAAGTACAACAAGAAAATGCACTGACCCAACTGCAAAATTACCCTGGGCTGCTTTTACAATCTCAGCCTCAGCCTTGAAAACACTATGTAAAGTGTGTGGCTTTGCCTGCAAGGTTAATTGGTGCCTCGGGTGGTGAGGTGGCAAGGATAGAAAGGCAAGCTTGTTCTGTAGTATCAGATCACTCAGGGACAACGGTATTTCCGAGCTGCTCAGGTTGAAGCATGCCACAATTAAGACAACAAAGGACAGATGCAGGGTCAGAAGCAACTCAATGAGTCCACTGGGGTCTGCTTCTGCAGCCACTATGGACCAGATAATAGATCCTCCCTCCAAGGAGCAGCTCAGTTGTGTGGTCTTTGCTCTGTGGTCTCCTGCTTTCTCCAGCAACCTCAGTGATCCAGGTGTCAAGGTGAGTAAGTTCAGTGATTTGAGAGGTTGTGGCACTCACCCATCATGCCCCACAGATCAGCAACTCCAGTCCTTCCTATTATGAAAATGGATATCCTAAGCATTTCTGACTAAATCCGTGAGATGATCCGTATTAAATGGAGGCATAGACAAATCAGCAGAATTGTTAGGGGGAGATGGGGGACAGTTGGGAACCTAGCAAATTTGCCCAGGAAGGAAAATGAGATGCATTACTTGCTTCCACTCTATAATGTGGCAAAGTTATTTACTCTTTCCCTATCTTCCCATCTCTTTCCAGATGTTGGAAGGACTGAAATATCTGATGTGGTGATAGATCACATGAAAATAAAGGCTGTTGGATTCTTTTTGTTGTTGCTGCTGAGATGGAGTCTTGCTCTGTTGCCCAGGCTGGAGTGCAATGGCATGATCTTGGCTCTCTGCAACCTCTGCCTCCCAGGTTCAACCGATTCTCCTGCCTCAGCCTCCCGAGCAGCAGAGATTACAGGTGTCCGCCACCATGCCTGCCTTATTTTTGTATTTTTAGTAGAGACAAGGTTTCATCCTCTTGGCCAGGCTGGTCTTGAACTCCTGACATCGTGATTCACCTGCCTCCGCCTCCCAAAGTGCTGGGGTTACAGGCTTGAGCCACCACGCCTAGCCTAGATTCTTTTAACATTATAGTCTACTTGTCTAATGTTAATATTTGAACAAGAAGGAAATGATATTTTTTAAGAATCTTGGGCCAGACGTGGTGGCTCACGCCTGTAATCCTAGCACTTTGGGAGGCTGAGGCGGGTGGATCACCTGAGGTCAGGAGTTCAAGACCAACCTGATCAACATGGTGAAACCCCGTTTCTTCTTAAATACAAAAATTAGCCGGGCATGATGGTGGGTGCCTGTAATCCCAGCTACTCGGGAGGCTGAAACGGGAGAATGGCCTGAACCCGGGAGGTTGCAGTGAGCCAAGATCGGGCCACTGCACTCCAGCCTGGGTGGCTGAGCAAGACTCCATCTCAAAAAAAAGAAAAGAATCTGAAAAACTTAAAAGTGTCCAAACGCTTTTTAACTCATCTACTCAACTGTACATACTATTTAAACTTAATATATAATTCAGATTGCACAATAAGCCAATATATTCTTCTACCGGGGTTTATCTAAGTGTATAAGTTGGTTGGTTTTTACCGATGGGAAAGGAGACTACCTTTTCTTAGTGATTTCCTTGAAAATGAGTTTTCTCATTATGTTTCTCCGTAACGCGAATAATTTCCAATTGGATGCAGAATTTGAGGTACAAACCACAGGTACCTTAGTAAAGTACTGGTGCTTCATGGTCATGCAATTGACCAACTTTGCAGATAACAAATGAGATCTTTCCCGTTTGGACATATTCCTACCTGGTGCTGCTGCTGCCTGTGTTTGTCCTCACCGATTACGTCCGCTACAAGCCGGTCATCATCTTGCAAGGTATCAGTTTCATCATTACCTGGCTGCTGCTCTTGTTTGGCCAAGGAGTGAAGACCATGCAGGTTGTAGAGTTCTTCTATGGGATGGTGACCGCCACCGAGGTGGCCTACTATGCCTACATATACAGCGTGGTCAGCCCCGAGCACTACCAGAGAGTGAGCGGCTACTGCAGGAGCATCACGCTGGCCGCCTACACGGCAGGGTCCGTGCTGGCCCAACTCTTGGTATCCCTGGCGAACCTGTCATACTTTTACCTCAACGTCATATCCTTGGCCTCTGTCTCCGCAGCCTTCCTTTTCTCACTTTTCCTACCAATGCCCAAGAAAAGCATGTTTTTTCATGCAAAACCCAGCAGAGAGATAAAGAAGTCATCGAGTGTGAATCCAGTATTAGAGGAAACTCACAAAGGTGAAGCACCAGACTGTGAAAAGCAGAAACCCACATCAGAAACACCCAGCACTTCAGGGAAGCTCATTCAGGGCCAGCTGAACAGCCTGAAACCAAGGAATGTGACTGTGGAAGTTTTTGCGCAGTGGTTCCAAGATCTGAAGGAGTGCTACTCCTCAAAACGCCTTTTCTACTGGTCTCTATGGTGGGCTTTTGCCACAGCAGGTTTTAACCAGATTTTGAACTATGTTCAAATCCTGTGGGATTACAAGGCACCTTCCCAAGATTCTTCCATCTATAATGGGGCCGTAGAAGCTACTGCAACCTTTGGAGGTAAGCAAATGTCACTTAATCTTCCTTTGTTGGCTTTTCCCCCTTAAGACCGTTTCTCCAGGTACCGAACTTCGTGGCAGCGAATTAGCTCTGTTCAGAGGGCAGCATAATTTTTTTTCAATCAAGAATGAAAGCCACTGAAAAAACAAGAATACCATGATTTTCTACTGTGTTGTAGTTCCAACAAGCAACTCTTTTTTTTTTTTTTTTTGAGACAGAGTGTCACTCTGTCACCAGGCTGGAGTGCAGTGGTGCGATCTCAGCTCACTGCAACCTCCACCTCCCAGGTTCAAGCTACTCTCCTGCCTCAGCCTCCCAAGTAGCTGGGACTACAGGCGTGTGCCACCACGCCTAGCTAAGTTTTTTTGTATTTTTAGTAGATATGGGGTTTCACCATGTTGCCCAGGATGGTCTCGATCTCTTGACCTCATGATCTGCCCGCCTCAGCCTCCCAAAGTACTGGGATTACAGGCGTGATCCACCGCACCCAGCCACAACAAGCAACTCTTAGGAGCTCAGGGCTTAGCACCAAATAATGAAATTCTAGTTGAATCCCTAAGATTCCAATTCATCATTAGCACAAAGGTTAATAACATGCCCTGTTCTTTTAGGATTATTTTTAATATCTATATATATATATATGTGTGTATGTTTTTATTATTTTAGAAAATAAATTAAGGATTCCAAATTCTCACTGAGGGTTTTGTTAATACAGGCTTTGAACTAACTAGCATGCACCTATAATAGTTCTAGGCTATACACCAACAACTTTCAAAAGCAGCTTTCTCATGATATTTAAATGAGGGGTGGAAGAGATGTGAAAGTCAGGATTTTAATATCAGAGGGAAATCTGTCTTTGAAGTTTAATCTACAGTAAATGTTTATTTCCTAATAACTGGAAGCTTAAATGTCAAATGAAACTTTGAAGATATTTTTTAGGAAGTGAGATTTTGCCCCACCCTCATTTACAAGAAGTTTTAGAAAACCCGTGTGACCTCTATTTTATTATTATCTCCCTTTTGGGAAGCTTCCGTTTAACTCCTGGAAACCAGCACTGTGCCGGAATTGCTTCACTGAAATTGTTGCTCCTACATTCCAAATCCATGGGGGGAAAATAGTTATTTTTTTTTTCCTCTGTAGTCATGATCATATGTGGGAAAGTTAGTCATATGTCTGTGTAGTACTTTGAAATCTAAATATCTTTTGTTTATTTACTTATTTTAGACAGAGTCTTACTGTGTTACCCAGACTGGATTGCAGTGGCACGATCTCAGCTCACTGCAATCTCTGCCTCCCGGGTTCAAGCGATTCTCCTGCCTCAGCCTCCTGAGTAGCTGGGATTGCAGGCGTCCGCCACCATGTTGGCTAATCATTGTATTTTTAGTAGAGATGGTGTTTCACCATGTTGGCCAGGCTGGTCGCTAACTCTTGACCTCAAGCGATCCACGCCCTTCGGCCTCCCAAAGTGCTGGGATTATAGGTGTGAGCCACCATGCCTGGCCGAACATACGGCTTCTT
>NW_012116599.1:7172627-7174086 GCF_000951035.1 Colobus angolensis palliatus | reverse complement strand
GGCACGATCTCAGCTCACTGCAATCTCTGCCTCCCGGGTTCAAGCGATTCTCCTGCCTCAGCCTCCTGAGTAGCTGGGATTGCAGGCGCCCGCCACCATGTTGGCTAATCATTGTATTTTTAGTAGAGACGGTGTTTCACCATGTTGGCCAGGCTGGTCGCTAACTCTTGACCTCAAGCGATCCACGCCCTTCGGCCTCCCAAAGTGCTGGGATTACAGGAGTATGCCACTGTCCCCAGCCCTAAATACCTTTTACTTTTGTTGAAGAGAACCACACACAAGTACTAACCCTAATTACTGTCAATTATTCAATTTCTTGAACTCTGTCAGTCTATACAGACGTTTTCACCCAAAGCTTCTCAAGTAAATTACGTCAGATGTTGAAGACTTTAGAGTGGAGATTGGAAATAAGACTAAGATTCCTAAAGATTCATAATAAAGACTAACACTGGGTGGGGCAAGAAAAAAGACTAAAGCTATCTGTGTAACACATCTGATACTCATCACTGAAAAAGACTTACAGCAAAAAACTGAGAAAAGAAAGGCAAATAGAGAGGCCAGATGTGTTCCCAGAGAATTTATTTCATCCTTTTCCATCCCTGCATGTTGTGTTCAGTGACTAGGTTAATGCATCATTTCTCCTCACACTGCTGTGGTTAGGAACCTTTCTGGCCCCTCTGGAGAGTACAGTGCCTGGTATATAGTTGATACTAATTAAAAGTGTGATGACTAGGCCGGGTGCGGTGGCTCAAGCCTGTAATCCCAGCACTTTGGGAGGCCGAGGCGGGCGGATCACGAGGTCAGGAGATCGAGACCATCCTGGCTAACATGGTGAAACCCCATCTCTACTAAAAATACAAAAAATTAGCTGGGCATGGTGGCGGGTGCCTGTAGTCCCAGCTACTCAGGAGGCTGAGGCAGGAGAATGGCTTGAACCCGGGAGGTTGCAGTGAGCCGAGATCCGGCCACCGCACTCCAGCCTGGGCAACAGAGCAGGACTCTATCACAAAAAAAAAAAAAAAAAACAGTGTGATGACTAAGTGACCAAAAGAATAGCAAGTGAAAAGAAAAGCCAAAAGAAGACGTGGTTGAAAAAAGGATAGATCCACATTCAGGTTAATCACACAATTTTGTGAGAGCAATGTATTTATCTTTCAAAATTACCCGAGACCTGGGTTTTTAAGAGAGGGCGTTGATACTTTCTTGCATGCAAAGTCATTGTGTTTGATTGCCTTCAATGTTTTGTTTTCAGGGGCTGTGGCTGCCTTTGCAGTGGGTTATGTGAAAGTCAACTGGGACCTTCTGGGAGAGCTGGCTCTGGCGGTCTTCTCAGTTGTCAATGCAGGTTCTCTATTTCTCATGCATTACACAGCCAACATCTGGGCGTGCTATGCTGGCTATGTGATATTCAAGTCCAGCTATATGCTTCTTATAACCATAGCAGTGTAAGTTTTACCAG